>NC_041065.1:21215834-21514842 GCF_900634775.1 Gouania willdenowi | reverse complement strand
TTCATCATGCAGAAACTACAGACACAGCACAGACACAAAAGGCCTAGCATTGTCATACATCAGAAGGAACCCAGGGCCACTGGACCAGCATATGGTCTTACTATGGGTCTAAGGGTCTCATCCTGGGACCTAATGGCAGTCAGGATACCTCTGGCTAGCACATGAAGGGCTGTGCGGCACAGACCATTACTAACCCATCGCCAAACGGCCATGCTCTATGATGTTGCTGGCACCAGAATCTTCCAGACTCTGTTCCATGTGGTCAATGTGAACTTGCTCTCAGAGAGAACAGGGCGCCAATGGCGAAGCTGTCAATCTTGATGTTCTCATGCCAATCACCCTGCATGGTGTTGGACTGGAAGAGCAGACCCCACTTGCGGATGTCGGGCCCTCATAACACCCTCATGGAGTTTGGGGAGAAACATGCACATTAGTGGCCTGCCCTTCATTTTGTAGGACTCTGGCAGTGATCCTCCTTCATAACACTTGCGTAAACAGAGGGGATGAGCTGTCAACCCATCACCACCTGTCATTGGAGGGGAGGATGCCGGTCAGACCTAGCTTAGAAATGGCTGTGTCACACCTGTAAGCACACACTCACCCCCTGTGTTCACTTCTATATAATGTCTGAGTAGAGGGATGTTCTCCCTCTGATAGGTCACAACACTGGCACAGCAGTTTTACCTCCGAGCTGTGTCACGTTATACCATCAGTGAAAGCACAAATGACTTATTCTGCTTTTGGTTACCCTCCCAAACTCCTTTTCCCTTACCACTCGGGTGTTATGTCTTTCTCCTAAATTCTAGCATATCCTTCCCTAGGGAGGACTAGGGACACTCACAATTAGGATGAAACAGAACCAGATGAAACAATAACATTGCACATCTCATAGTGTTGTTTGAGCCCTTTTGCAATGCACAAATCTACAACTGATCATCAGGTCAAAGCTGTCTCTGGTATTTCAGCCAGTAGGCCTGAAGTTCCACCTTCCAGAACTTTCCAACATCTTTACCTGACAAACCCAAAATAAATACTGAAGTATTAAGACTGATAGATGGAAGAAAATGAGTCAAAGAGAGCGTGACTGGGCTGCGTTGACAGAACAGAGACCTCAGAGTGAACTCACTCTCTTTGGGGGTTTACGCATAAACACGTCCAACATGCAGGTGGAAATACAGCACTATAGGGGTAAATAACCGGCACTAGTCTGTGGTTCCAGACATTTTGCAAACAACAGAGTTTTAGTTAAACTTGGTCTTGACTATTCTAAATTCTTGACACACAATAAATCCACTCAGACATGGACTTTCACAAAAGAAAAAGATAAAAAAAAATAATTAATTTCATTTTAGCTACTGTTCTTTTGCTACAACATATTTCCTAGAATATACAGGTCAAATCAACATATTTGCTTTTGTTGGTTGATGTGGTACACTACATACAGAACACATGCAAGTCTGCGTGTATGTGCAATCCTGATACAAAGACTCCATCATCTGGCCTGCTGTGGCTGGTGCTTGTGATACTTTTTGTTTAAATCTGCAATGTTGATAAATGATGGGTTTATATGTATTTTTCTGCACACATCTTAAGGTAATCAATAAATGTAGTGTTCTTTAAAAACAGTCACATATGTAAGTAGCAGGTTTGTTACTTGGGAGAGAGATGGTACTTTTTTTTCTTCCTTTTAATTCTTTTTTTTTCTTCTTTTTGAATCAATGTTCTGATGCACAGTCTTTAGTTTGTCGACCATTGTTGCAGATTGTGTAGAGCCTACACGCTTTTTCATTAAAAAGTGCTTCTTCTTATCAAATAGCACATCTAATCCATAGAGGAGCCACATATTGTCTAATGTTCCCTGGGCTCTCGTGTTCCTGTCCCTAACCATTCATTTACAATGAAAACCCACTAGATGGCGGCATAGGGTCATATAAGAGTACAAGGGCCTGACCCAGTTATATTCCTTTTCTTCTCTTTATTTCCTTAATCCTAACCTGCAATATTGAGGTATTATTTTGTTAATATTATTGTATATTTAATGTTCTTTTTTCTCTATGATAAAAGTGTGTACACAAAGCCAAAGCTCAAAAAATTAAGTTTACGCCAGATGTTCAGGTTTCTTTTTTCTTCAAGTGGCCAGATGATGGCAGTATTCACCAAGATTTTCAGGCAAAGGGCTCACTATCCCACAGAGCTGGAAAAATCTAAATTCTTCTCAAATTCATCACAGAGTTTATTTATAAATGCAGGCTACATGTCAGATATTTTATTAAACAAAAAACAAAAACAAAAAGAAAACTACATGCACTTTTGTGCTTGGACTGCTAAGGTGTTTGTCAAAGCCTTTACAGAAATATTCACTCTGCCAAGATTATCTTTGGATCGTTATAATACAAGCATTTGTGGATTTGACCCCACATCATGGTCAATCCCTACATTCTCTCTCTCTCTCTGACTGGACAAAATACCCTGGACCATCCCTTTAACTCAGAGAATAGAATCTATTATCTCCATCAATGCTGTCTGCACAGAACTGCAGTGAGAAGTTGAAAAGACACCATTGATTGATGTGACACTGTATGAAAAAATATGGACAGCTGAGCCCACATTCTTCAATCTGGTTGGGGCGATGTCAGCTTCCTTTTCTCTCCATCCTTCATCTGCTCACCCCCGTCCCCTCCACCATGAAAGGTCGAACAAATGTGCTGACATTGATCCTGTCTCCTCGCCTGGCCTAATTTCATTCGAGCTAAGAGAGACTGCTATCTCCAAGGATCTTGACAGACAATTGTATTTACTGTTTTCTTTTCACAGGCCAATAAGAAGAAGCAGTTATTGCATCAGATTATATGAAAAACTGTTTAATGATTCCAATTTATAACTCTAGACTGAATAATGATACAGTTAAGAGCTGACAGACCATGATAATGAAGCCTCATATAAAAACATATTAGTGTGAAGAATGGCTGGAGATGAATTGCTCTGTGATACAAACTCATGATAAGAACAGTAAGAGCCACTAGAGACTTATAATGTGCTATTCATTTTGAAGTGATTTTGCTGGTTAATAAAAGAGCACAATTAAAAATATATTTATTGTTGAAAGATGTCTGGGAATATTGCCCCACCACCTCACCCATTTCTTGATCTACCCACGCTCCAAATCTTTTGAGATAGAACCATCAAACTCCTCACTTTCTCTCCATCACCACTGACTCTGTGCATTTCTCTGAGTTCTCTGATTTAGTGCCTGTATATGATTCCTTCCTCAGAATATATCGCCCATGTGTCCTCTTGGCAACATCGGTCATGCTGCTGTTTGGACAAGACTGATTCAATTTAAACTTCAAAGAATAACTGTACTAACCATCAACAGGGATTGTGGATCATGCAACAAGGATTTCAGTAGTGGCACAATTAATCTGCTAACGAATGTTTGAAAATGAAATATTTATGTCATCCTTGACCTTGATTCATAGCAGGTAACATGCATCCTAAACATCATAGAGGATGAGAATGCATTCATAGCTGAATGCGGTGGAAAACATTAGTCAAGTGGTGACCCTTCAAAATCCCTGTCAAGGACTAGAACTTATGCGGTGGTTGTGGATAATAGAATGTGTAATATCTCGGAAAAAGACATTTAACTCAGAGGATGCAATGTCCAACACTTCTTTTGTACGATAGCTTTTAAAAGGAAGGTCACTTTCAAGTAATTTGTAAAGTTCACGGTGAGCTGCAATGTGTTTTATTCAGCAGATCTATGGAAGATTTCATTTCTTGTGAATAATAAAAAAAAAAAACAATGGCTGCTTGCATCCACAGACGGAGGGTCTATGGGGGCATTTATCATAATTTTTTAGCCAAATCACATCTGATACATTGAAGCAGCCCAGCAGCACACTACTGAATATGCAACACAGTCTCATCCCCAGCTCATCACATATTGACAATGAGTCAGGACCCCTTAGCGTCAGTGTTCAACACACAGGATACCCCTTTGGTGTTCATTTTTGACGCCGAGTGTCCGCAGATGCTTTTCATCGGGCTGACGTCGGGTCACGTCACTGCTGACTCCTCAATGAAAAACAATGGCGTAAATCTTGTATATTTTAGTGGCAAATATTATTTTAAGATAAATTGTGGCTTTGGAATTGTTTTGATGACATTTTTTAGTGAGAAATGTACCCTTAACTTTTTTAGTATCCATTTGGTTTATGTAAACGATCTGTATTTTTTTCCTGTACAACGGTCATTTTTCTGTGGTTGCTGTGACAACCTATGGATGCCAAAAACTGCAAAGCAAATATAGATTCATATCCATTCACGGGCTGAGTGTATCTTGTAATTCTTTTGTTAAAACCTTGGGACACAGACGCTATGGGACTGTGGCTAGGCAATCAAGTTTGCAGCAGCCTGATGATCGATATGGAAATAAAAACAATGAAGTATACATATATCAAAGCCTTTATTCTTCAGTGAGTTGAGATCACAACAGATCGTGACCTGACGTCAGCTCGTTGGGAAGCATCTATGGACCCTCAGCGTCACAAATCAACGCCAAAGGATTTGTATTGAAGTCCATGGGACAACCCTCAGCGTTGAAAATTAACGCCAAAGGGGTACCCCGTGCGTCAAACACTGTTGGAAAATGTGGCAGTTCAGTCATCATTAGAAGTGAGGTGATACACTGAGTTCACAATACAAAACGTTACATGATGTTTAATTTATTATTATTATTAATTTATTTTTTGTATTTATCTTGAAGTCTGTATGAGCTTTTCAAGTTTCAAACTTATCAAAAAAAAAAAATTCCTGCTAAAACTTTAAGTGCTACTGCCAATGATAATTCATACCAGTCTGAACCTAACCACACTAAAACACATTAATCATCATTATGGCATCCTTAAAAAAATTTAAAAAAAACATTACACACAGTCTACATTACATGTGTGCAACTCAAGGCCCTGGGGCCAAATCTGGCCCTTTATAACATTAAATTCTGCCCACAGGTAGAATTACCATATGTTCCTTTTTTTTATATATACTATATATCTGAGCCCCTCCAAATACCCACATTCAATGAAACTTCACAGTATTTCCAAGGGCTCACAGTTCCCACATGCTTAAGTTACAGTATAATATATATCACATAATGGCAGGTATTTTTAATCTCAGATTGTTGAAAGAACTCTTGTTTTCCCAAATCTTGCAATTTTCCTCAAATTATTCCACAAAATTTCACCAAATAAAATCTAAATTAGTCACACAATCCAAGACATTTATGTGAAGATCCTGCAAGGCGGATATTGGTAACTTAATGATTGTGTACGTCAGTGCCTTTTGCATGTTATTTGTAAGTGGAAATAAAAACTAGTGCACATTGGTGTATAAATTACTCAACATGTCAGATTCTGAAGGAAAAAATATTGTTGAACATGCAGTATCCCGCTGCCCCAAACCTTCATCCTCACCATCCAATACAACGATTAAACTCTATTCCCCATCGAGACATCAAGTGAGGTTTTTGTATTGTGACTTGTCTCACCCCTAGTCAATATATTTTACACTTTGTTTTATTTGCTATTCTATTTGGCAAACATTCAATTTAAAGAAGCAAGTTAAGATTCACACATCAGAATGTACAAAGGGTCATCTTAACCTTAGGGATCAAAGCTCATCGTAAAACCATGGCTATTTGGAAATTATTACCGTACATGTCTCATACTGGCTTTCTTTTCACGATGTACCTTACCATGCCCTCGCCCAAGGAAAGCAAGTAGAGGATGAATTAATGAACTTAACTTAGTGAATGCTTGAAAATTTCCCACCAGGTATAGAAGAGGAATAAATTAAATGTAATAAAAATGAAGGCTATTTCAAAGAGCTTTACAATCAAGTAATTATGCTGGAGAGAACTGAACTCTTTTAGACCTGGAAAGGAAGATCTGATGAAGGTCATAACAAGCACCAAAACTGCAGGCACCATAATTTAAAGAACCTTGGAAAAGTATGCAGAATATTGAATATCTGAAAAACTTTCAATGCTTTTAAAAGTCAACCATGGGGCCACATAAAGAAGCTTCTTTGACTAAAGAACAAAACAAAACCCTATCAAAGTAAAGGTTAAAAGAAGTTATTGCAAAGAGATTTAGGGCCATGTGAGAAGCTTTGAATGTGGTGGCGTGGTGGTTAAGCTACAAGAATTCATAACTCAATGAAACACAATTAAAAGTTTCAAAATCAAAGTTACGGGTGCTTTAAAAGGTTAAATGTCAGGAAAGCTTTTCAGACTGGTTAGCGTTGGCACAGAGGATAACTTAAATATTACTTTTAAACAAATTGGGACACAAATCATCCATGAAACCAAAAGAAGAAAATACAACTTTTACAACTGTGAATGGGTCACAATTGGCATTTTTCCATTAGCAGTACTGCACCGCAATGCCCGGTCCTGCTTTCCACCAAGCTGCATCAACTGGGTGGCGTCTGATAAGCCCATAAAAAACCACATTGCATTTAGTTCCAGGACTTGTGTATTTGCTTCTTGTTCTGTAGTTTTATTGCATAAGTACAAGTAGACAGTTGGTCCAGAGGAGGCTCAAAGCTGGAAAATGATAGCTGTTGTCGAAGCTATAGGGCGCCAAAACTGCTACATAGGGGAGCAGTCACGATGCACCAATCACAGCACTCCGATATGTCATATTTTGGCCTTACTTGGCCCGGCCAGTAAGAATGTGCAAAAAATACCAGATAGTACCCACACTAGTACCGTCAATAGGTCAGTGGAAATAGAAAAAACTTTAAATCGACAGATATTTTATGGTTTAATCCATTCATCTATCAAATTAGTTGTATTATTTTAAAACGCTCTGTCCTTTATTAGAGTAAATACCACTCATATCTGTCTTAAGTTTAAAGTCTCTTCTTTGAGCCGTTTCTTTACGACAATACTCCTACGGTAGCCTATGTCGATTGGTTCCTCTAACCTGCCGTTGACACCACAACGTCAAACACGTTACTATATATGAATAGTAAATATACATTCCCTTTCTGAACTGAACTCTTTCTCTTGGCCTTATTGAGTCATAAACATAAGAACACCAAACTCCCTGCTTGTGGATTAGACTGCTTCCAACCAAATATTTATGATCGTTGTGCATGTAAGGATAGCTCGGCTGTCTTGGATCAAGTGTCTGAGTAACACTCGCATGAATTTTACTGCCTGTGGAAATAGTACATTGTTGAGTTGTGAGCGGAAAAGAGCGGATATTGTTGTGTGTAAAGGAGAGCAAAGCAAACCTTTCCGAGGCCCATAAAAATACAGATTCTTCCTCTCAACAATCTCCTCCAGATGCAGATCATCCGTGATTGCCTGTCAGTTCCGGACATGGACAGAGGCAAAGCCCTTGTCTACCTCTCAAAGCCAACCTAGCAACACCCTTCGGACACCCACACACTGCCTGAGTCCTCTTGGCCACTCCTCTCAGGCCCCCCACCCAGATCCAGTCCTTGGAAAAGACCCACAGGCCAACGAGGAACAAGGAGCTCCCTGAATGGGCACTGGACAGGCCTTTGTGTGGCCCCACAGCAGAGTCCCTTTATTTACACAGTCTTTAACACTATATGTTTTCTTCTCTCTTAATTGCATTGGCCTTTGCTGCCCCTTGGTCAATCAATACCATCTCTCCAATGACATCAGCACCTCTATTCAACAAGCCTTTCCAGGTGATGGGTGTTTCGTGGGAGAGCTGGTGGGAATGAGGAGAGTAAATGTAGACCCACAGCTTTCTTCTTTGCCATTACTAAAGCCATTCATAATATAAGGCTGGTTATATGCCTCAGAGGAGAGATGTTTTAAATACGGCTGCTGGGCCAATATAGGAGCCACAAGAGAGTGAAAGAATTACGAAGAGGAGATTGATCGGATAAATGGATATAATGTGGTTCAGCTCCAGAAACAAGTGACAAAGTGTGAGGTGTCAATTTCCATCATCTTTGATCTTTCAGTTGAGGGCATGTTTAATGTCAAGCCCAATGGAGATAAAATATAGTTGTTTGTATCTTGACACAATGTCCTAGAAATGTTAATATATTCATTTTAAGGCTAGAAGAAATGCTACCTCAGTCTTTTTGAACACCTTGCATTTTTGTTCTGGGGTCTGTCCATCTATCTATCTAACCATCCATCCTTCTATCTATCCAGCCATGTATCCATCCATCTAGCCATCCAACTATCTACCCCTCTATCTAGCCATGGATCCATCAATCTATCCTCATGCATCCATCCATCTATCCATCCATCAATCCTCCACAGCAAACTTTTATCATAGCAAGGGCTACAAAAATGTGATTGTCAGATCTGAAGGCCACATTATCAACATTCATATCAGCATTCAGAATAATGCCAATGTGAGCATTAATACAGGGATGAACAAAGGGTTTGTGTGTTTCTGTTGTCGGAGTGTGGGTTTTTTGAGTAAATTTGTGCATTTGTGTTGACATTATATGTTTTGGTGTAATTTTTTCCTCATTTTCTATGCTTTTGTTGTTGTTTTGTGTGTTTTAGGAGTCTTTTTGTGCATTTACCATATGCACCCCTAGGGCCTAATTTTGTGTGGCCCCCAGGCCTTGAGTTGCCCATGTTTGCTGTACAGTAACTGGCTCTTCTGTTGCGAATGCTCACTCATTCATTAGGTAAGCTGCACATTTCGAGCACATTTAAAGTCCAACTGAAGCAGCAATCAAAACAATTTCGCTAACCCTTGATTCTGCCAGAGGGCATTGAGAGTTGAATGCCTTCCATATCTGTGTGTGTGCGTGAGTGTGTGTTTGTGAGATCGAGCGCATTAATCAGAAGAGGAAAAACCCTCTCCTGTGTCCAATTTAGCGATGATTCTTTAGTGCGGCACTATGATGATGTTTAGACAGAGGCAAGCGTAATTATCTTTTTGTGTACTTTAATAAGGAGACATCCGAGTGCTTGGACACTCACGGCACCAAACTACTGTGCGGTGATATTATCCCCTTCATTTTGTCTAATTAAAACATAAATAATTAAATGCCACTAACTAACGTAACAGCTATGCAAATGTGATGATTTATTGAGTTGAAGAACACAGGGATTTTTTTTTTTTTGCCAAATTGGGGCCATTTAAAGTTGATCTTTGGAAAAGTTTTTTTAAATGCAATGTGATGGAGCTGTTAAATTTGAAGAGGTGCTTATCTCAAAGTCAACATCTTACTTCTGTTTTTCTGACGCACACTCAGTCTCTGTATATTAGGCAGTAGCCTGGCAACCACAAGAGTAGAGCCATAGCAAATGGACATGTTAGCAGTCTGTGCTCCTTACTGCTGACCCCAACTGCCATTTGGGTTCCGTCCTGTAAAGGTGTCAGTGATAAATGTTACCTTGTCGCAGCAGGTGTGTCTGGATGGAGGACCCTGTCACGCGGTTGGGGTCACCAACCCTACAGTGTCTCCCCTTTTATTTGAATAATGGGCCATTAGGAAGGCTGGATATCCAATGCTAAAGTAGCTTTATGTGTGTCTCTACATAAAAGACATAATTAACTGAAAGAGAGAGGATGTGTTGCTGGTGCACACTTTTCCTCTGGCAGCTATAAAGTGTATGCACACTCCTGCCTTTAGGTGGCGACAGAGGGATGGAAGAAGTGAATGAGAGGGAACCTTTTGGGGGTCAAGGCCTTAAAATGGGCTCAGACACACATTAGCACCACTGCAAATAGAACTAACGGTCAATTTAGAGTCATACTGAGTTTAAAAGGGACTTGTAGGTAAATCAAGCATGCAAATTAGTTTGAAACTAACGGATTTGAGTGTTTTCAGTCTTTTTAAAGCCACTTACTTCAAGTTGTCCATTTTAATTCTGGACGCACCAAAAACAGACCGAAATTTCAAAGTGTTTTTGAATCTGTAAAGCAATTACTGCTCTTGTTTAATGATATTGTATCATAACGAATAAAGAGTGGGCAATTTGCAATTCTTTGTCTTCCTAAAAGATAAAGTTGTCTTTTTTTTTTTTTGGTCTTCATTGTGACTCATTTGACCCTCCATGATGTGAGTTCAAGAGAGACTTCCCAAGCCAGCAATGGAAATACAGATAGAAAAAAATGGAGTGGTATTTAGATGAACCATTAAAGATGTGGTCTTTATCATTTATTTGGCCTTGAATTTTTTCAATCCTTGAGTATTTTTTTTTCAATCATGTCACTATCATCTTATAAAAGCATCCTTTTTAGCACAAAGAATAGAAGCCCATTTTCAAGATCCCCTCTTATGCATTTCACCCATCCTCAATGTGTCAAAAAAAGTTTTCACCTCTCCATAAAACATGTTAATTGCCATCGTGAGCCCGGTATAAAGAAATTATCTACACGTTAATTATCCAAATATGTTGGCAACCCATTTACAGAAAGGCATTGACAATTCTAAAATGTGTTTTCTCCTTTTCTGCTTTCATTTTGGACACATTGTTAATCAAAAGGCTTCAGAAAAGTGCAGATGGGAAATCCTTGTGTCTGCAAAGAGCATGTTTGGTTCAAGGTGAGTGTTTAAGGGCCCGAAGCCCTTCTGTGTGTCCCCATTGTGTTGTTTAGGTGACATATCCTGACAGGCTGTTCACTGCACTAAAATAGGAACGTTCCATGCAGACACGAACACTGTAATAAACGCGACACCTCTTCACAGCAAATCTCTACCTGCTCACTGTCAATGCTAACACATTCAGCAAGACTGGAGGGGAATAATAAATGTGAAGTGGTTACAACTGTAATTTCTAAGTAAGCAGCAGATTTTGATGTGGCAGAGCTACTTTTAGACTTAAAATGTTGTTGTCAGGTGGTGTTGAGGTCTCCATATACACTCTTGGTAAGACGTCTTCCTATAACTGACAATCAAAAGATTGCCTTTTCTTGTCTTGTCTTTCTCTAACTTTACACAAAAACAGTTCAAGTCACACTAGAAAAAACCTAAAAACCGGTCAGATCAATGATCAGTAAGGATCTGCATTATTAACCGGTTTCATTTGGGAACCGATTCTTAGTCAAACAATTCTTGGGAATCACTAACAAAAACCGTTTACGATTCCGCTATCATTTATTCCTGGGCTGCGTCGCCATTGTAAACAAACGTACCCCATTCGCAAATTTGCGATGACGTCACACACAAGCTGCTGCAGAGCAGAGGTGAGCTTCTTGCTGCATTTCACAAAGAAGGACGACACCTCGGGGATCGTCACCTATAATTCCTGCAAGAAGAACCTGTGCGCCAAAGGCTGTAACACAACCAATATGTCCAAACATTTGGCCACCCAACACGACATTATACTCAAGCAATGCTGTGTCTTTGATGCACTTAGCAGCACCCGTGCTGGCACTAGTGCAGCAGGTAAGATTAAACAACTGGCTGACGTTGTGTGGTAATGATAAAAATGAGGTTAATTTATTATCCTAAGCCAAAAGCCACTTGACTTGTGGACTCATTTTACTCATTTGAGTATTGTTTATTTGTTTATTGGAGTTCCATTTGAGTATTGTTTATTCTCAGCGGTGAATAATTAAGATTTATATTAATAAACCTGATATGTACTTTAATAAACCAGGTTGTATTCTTTTCTGTACTCATGTACTACTTGTTTTTCAACCTATTTGGGACTCAATAAGATAATCAATAGAAACGAATCGATAAAGCATAGGAATCGCTAAATCCTTATCAATATACGCCCCTACTGATCAGACCCTAATTATGACGTACTTTCTGAAATAGCTTGCTCAAAGACTTTGCTAGTGTAGCGGACTTTGTCTTTTGACTCTGTGAAATGCGATTGCCTTGTCCAGACATGAAAAACTATATATGCTATTTATGAATGAAATAAGCAAAAACTGCCATAAAATAACTCAAGCCTGATTGCAAATTCATTGCATTTGAGCAACTATTTATAAAAAAGTCTATACAAACTGAACTCCTCCAGATACTGGTACTTTGAAGGTTGTGTCATCACTGATAAAAACCTCTTTTTATTTAGCTTTTTTGAGGTTTCATCGTCAAAAATAAGTGTCCGTGCTTGCAAGTTCTACTAAATGTAGGCTATCTGTAAATTCACTGATTCTAAGGCATCAGGCTGATGAATCCAAATTCCTTACTGTCTTTTCGAGAGAACATGGGATGGAAAATTACAACTGGGGGAGCTAACTGGAAAAAGCTAAAAATGCCCTGTTTATCTTAAAACACTTGAGTAAATGTTCCCTAATGGTATTATAGAGATATTCAACCATTTCTATGCATGTCAAGATAATTGCCACCGCCAAGGAGGTTATATTTTCACCGACGTTAATTTGATTATTGCTTTGTTCGTCTGTTAGCAGGATTACATCAAAAGTACTGAAAGGATTTTGGCAAAACAAAAGATAGACCTTATGCCATGGAAGATTCCAATGAAGTTTGGAGGGGATCCGGATGAATATACTGATTCTGGATCAGATTGAAAATCAAACAATCCCTATCTCTCATCATTGGCAAAAATTCAAAAAATCTTATCAGTTATGTTGTATTGGTTCCTCAGTTACCTCACCAAGTTTTATACAGATCGGATCTGGATTGTGTATTTTATTGAAATTCTTAAAAATACCCATACATTTGGACTTACTGTATTGTTATTAACGGGGACAAAAATGTCATGGTACCATGACCAGGATTACTGATTCAAATAACTGACAATATCTGACAAATAGGATATTTTGGTGCTTGGCTGATGTTTAAGAATTTATTAACACAATTACTAATAATGTATTTTCCTTCTGCCCAGTTGCATCTATAAGAAAGTAGACAAATGCAGGCTAAAATATATTTAAAGGTAGGCTAGTGCAGTGTGTCATGGAGTTGACTGCATGTAAACTCAATTTGCATGCACACGCACACACACACACACACGATTTGATTTCATTTCCTCACTCAGTGTATTGCTCTTATCTCTTCTCATACCAGGAAACACCAACACACATTATTTTTGATTTGTCATTGATTTTACATTATTCCAATGTTTTCCTTTGGACGATTTCCTACAACAACAATGTTACACACTGCATTGATTTTCTCTGTAAGATGCTTTGGTCAGAAGACGTCCTTGAGATGCAGCCCTTCTATCTAATCATGTTTTTGTCAATGCAACACTATTGAGTACAAGAGTCATATGCTTTTTTTTTTCTTCTCCCTACTTGACGATGGACCTGCAATGAAGTCAACAGTCGATATCCTTGCAACACTTTTCAGTCTTTGCTCCAAGGCGGTTCTGTGTAGCCAAGATGAAAACAACGGCCAACTCCCCGGCTCGTGGTTATCTGCCCTTGACTCGAACTGTGATTTATTGTCTCCAGATCTTGGGAAGACTAAAGCAACCTTAACTCTTGCTCTGAGTATTTCTCAAGAACTCTCTTCATGAAATCAATATGGCTCTGCAAACCAATGCAGACTTTGCCATCTTTCTACATGCTGCAGTATTTCCATTTTAAGGCATGCCACTTTTCAGGTGTGCGTTTTATGTACGACCGTTGGGTTCTTCGCCCTTTTAAATAAATGTCCGACACAAAAATGCACTTTATTATGAAATGAGTCAGAATGAAATTTGATACTGCTCCTTTTTCTCTCACCTTGGAAAGTAGCTATTGTCCATGTTGTTGGAACTAACATTAAGATGATGTTACTTTTTTACCTCTAAGTTTAAAGATTGCCAGACAGCTACTGAGTGAGAATGTAGCCCACACACTCACACCACTGTCCACATAACACAACCACTGTGTAATGCTTCTGTGCTGTCCTTTCATAACAATCTGTTCCTATGGTATCTAAGTCTAGCTGTAAATGTCCCTTCCATTTGATAATCTTTCTTCTTTGCTTTTTATTCACTGACACTCGTGTACTTGTATGCTGTATAGAACCGACATACCACAGGGACTGACATGTTCACAGAATGTGTCAGCTGTAGTGACGGCATTTTTTTGCCTTGGAAGCAGGGTTTACAAATAACTGTAAGGCTCTTCAAGGCTGTCCAGTAGCCATGCATTAGAAAAGAAAAAACGGTATTCAAGCATAGGCGGAGTTTAAGATTCTTGCCAAGGGAGGAAGCAAATATATAGATATATAGAACGTCTCAAGTTTTGCTCCACAAATAAGGAATGAAAACAAATGCACCAATCTAACTGTTTTTATTATTATTATTTCTCATTTCTATAACATAAGTTTCTAAAACTGTTATGGACTTGCCAAAATAAATCCAAAATGCAGCTCAAAATGTTTAGCACCCTTTTGTAACTTAAAGAATGAGAGCGTAAAGTTGGTCAAACTAAGCAGTGTTATTATTTCTGATGAATCATACAACACTGGATACATGTACTTTAATATAAGAGATACACTTTAATATGAAGGGATAGACTTTCTGTCAGTTGTAAATCACTAAGTTAGACACAGGTAAGGATGGAATAAAATGATTTAAAGCATTTAAAACTCCAACAACGTAGATTATGGCATTAAAGGTCCAGTATTACGCATTTTTTACCCATCTTCATTTGTTCTAAGAACCCCAACAACACAGTATTTGCAGTATATTTCCCCAAACCCGCCTGTTTTCTGGAGTTTTAGCCCTCTGAAAAGTGGCTTTCTGAGCAGTTCTAAAAACTGGCTGTTTTGCGGCCTACTTATACATATTCATGAATAGTCGTGTCTGTAGATGCTGACTCCTCACAACAGCTGATCACTAGCAATTTTCTTTTTATATCCACACACTCTTGTTATTGTTTTCAGCCAAAAAACTGCACCTTACAGTAAATACATGGCTTTTTAAGCGGCTATTGTGATTGTGAGTCATACAAACACTGTTTCATGATGTGTGTAAGCCGTGCGGCAGCAGCAGCAACAGCAGCAAAAGCAGTGGAGTAAATCAGCTGAGTCAGCTGCTTCAAACACTTTCCGGAGCTGCTAAGTCGCTTTCTTGTCATCATCTCCTCTAATGATTACAGGAATAGTCCATTCAAGGTGATAGTCCAATGTTTTGTCCAACCGCTGCGTCACATTGTGTCACAAACAAGTCAAATCTCAAACGCGAAACGAGGCGGTATAACGGGTACTAAAAATGCTCCGAGTGCTATTGTTGCTGCCCACTGCTCCTTAGGGAGGGGTTAAATGCAGAGAACACATTTTGTGTATGTAGCTTTACATATATGACAATGAAGTATAACATATATTCTATATCAAACTGTAGTCTTTGTTTTAGCAGTAAGATAGTTTGAGAGGGAGGAGCTCACATTCTTATAGGGTAGGATGAGCCAGGATTGTCAGGCAGAGGAGTTTCTGGTAGGTGACGTAAGTAGCGGGGGAAATGCAATTTGTCCTTTTGGAGCTGAGTTTTTACAAAATATGGAATAACAAGGGAGGGAGGAAACAGAACTTTCTCAACTTTGGCCCTCTGAATGAGGCTAAAGAGATGCATTTCACTGTAGCAAAACCATTATAAAGTGATTATTTCATAATACCGCCCCTTTAAAAGCCTCTAACAACATTACTCCGCCTTCGTTGAATGCTGAATGCATGTGCACTCCTATGGTGGCCAGGTCGGGGAGGAGGGAACAGAATGGAACAGCGCTTTATATCCAGACAAGCGCGCACTGATCGTGGGTTTTGCTCTTTCTCTGTTCCAGTTGCTTGTTTTCTTGGTGCATCACTACAAAAAACAGACTAATGAGTCTACGGAACACCTGCGGTGTCTGCCATGTTGTAAACACTGCAGCGTCTGAGCTGCTATTGGAAGAATTGTATATTGCCATTTTTCATCATTTCCTAATCACAGTGTTTTTGGCACTTAAACTATTTGTATATTATGTACATTACATAAAGAATGTTATTTATTTTTTATAAAATTTGGAATACTTATAATAGCCCACCCCCACCCCCCGCCACTGTACCCCCAACCAGGCCCGGAGTGGCTAATCGGGAGGACCGGTGGGCTGGTCTGATGATTGGGCTGCGAGGGCAGGTGTCACGGACTGAGTTTACCTCGTACTGAGATCGATTATGAGCATATATGTGCATGCAACCCTAACTGTAACCCTAACCTAATCCAATAAACTAATAAAACACGTGTCCGTTCACTTTGAAAACAAAAAAAAACCAAAACTGAATTATAATTTTTTTAGCAAAAAAAAAAATCATTTTCCGGTAGTGCGCATATGCTCAGTTAGTGTAGTGGTCATGTCCTAAAGATCTCATGTTCATCCATTTTAGTTCTCTTATAAGTTATGCAGATATAAAATACACTTAATGAATTATGAAAAATAGAAAATGTTTTTTACTTTGCAATGTATTCATAAAGAGCTGTATTACTGTTCTAAAATATGTGATTGCAAATTGTACATTATTTTCTATGAGATTTGAAAAAGTGAAATTGTTGTTTGTATTCAAAAAAGGTTGCACTTTTTTTTTTTTTTTAGTATTTTGTCACAAGGGGGGGGGGCTGAGAGTTTTTCATTTTTCTAAGGGGGGTACAGCAGAAAAGGTTTGTAACCACTGCCTTTATTGATAAATGTAGATTCGGTTATTTTTGAAAAGGACGTGTTGTAAAGACTAATGTTGGAGATGTTACATGTAAATTTACATTTTGAAGAATACCTTAACTGCACTGAATTGAAATATTTTAGAACAATACAATGAAATGCAAGGCTTTACAGAACAGCATGCTATTGTTATAATAATATGTTTTGATCTAAAGTGGGCCGGTCTGAGGTATGAAGCTCCTCCCCCATTAAGTCTTAACTTATTCTTGTTGAGTAATGCACAAAACCCTTATATATACGACCCTCAAATCTGATGTGTGATGGAAAAACCAGTCAGTTTGCAAACGTCTTGTTGCTCCCATAATGGTAACGCTGCGTGGCCAAAATGTGAAGTCTAATCATCACTATGTATGTAGAAGCCCCTTTAATCCAATGGGCTGTTGTCTTTAAAGAAAAGGTTGTATTCAGCAGTGTGTAGAATTGGCTACTTTGATGGAAAACAACTCATCTCCTCTGCTTTGCTTCACATTTCTTGAAAGGCTAAAAACTCCCATTTACTCGCCTTAACACTAAGGACTTCATTGATCTAATGCTAAACCTCCCTAAGAGAGAGAGTGTGTGTGTGTGTGTGTCGAAATATCCAAGCCTTTCACACACTGATGATAAAACTGGCAATCATCATGTATGAGTCCCTCAGCACAAGTGAGTCCTCAGGTTTAATTAAACTTTTTCTTTTTTTAAAGTGTATCTTCCATGAAAATCAAGCCCATCACTCTGGTGTTTTTGTGTTGAAGCTTTCCTTCAGTTCGTTGCTCCTCGAGTGGTCGATACATTAAAACTTGAACTGATTGATTTCAGAATGCCTGTGCCACCAGTGTCTTTACGCTGCTATTATCTACCTCTGAAGTATCTCAGTCATCAAGCTTTAGGCCGGGGATTGATAATAGCTTGACCGGCAGGGCCTATCTTACCCATCCTTTTTCAGGAGGTCTTGTATTTAGCACCCAGAGCACTTGTGGCAAATCTCAAACAGCACAAGGGTTTTCACAGAGCGGCTGAGTGGAAAGCTTTTTTTTCTCATTCATCCCAGCCTCATGAATACATTCCAACTCTAACTAACTACTTTGCCTTAATGTTGAATTTCAAACGGAGAGCGAGGCCAGTTTATTTATTTGTATTCTCAGCGTCTTAGTGATACTCTTGAACACAGTCGGATAATCTCTGTCTTTCATCAGCAAAGTGGCTCTAAAACCCATCAGCACTGTATTCGCTATTGATTGATAGTCGCTCCTGCACTACTAGGCAACACCAGTATTATCATTCCTAAATTCCAGGCTGCCCACAATAAAATCTTTGTCTTGATTTAAGTTATCCACCCCCCAAAGTGTTGACTGTGTTTGCATCCTAGGTTCTCATCCTCAGGGATTACTGGCATTCTTGGTTATCCTCTTTACACCAATTGTGTGTACATAAAGCAGGTGTAGCCACTGGGAACTTGTTCTGTTACTGCTTTGAAAAGAGTAAAAAAAAACATTTATATCAATCATTGTGAATACCAAGCACAAAAAATATATATATATATATATTGTGGCGGTCCACTAGGGGCACTCATCGCCAGATTGGCCAGGGTATGTGTCACGGTGGGATTGGTTGCACAATCAGGAAGTCTTGTATATATGGTGGTGTTGTCTTGTAGTGAAGTCCTACAATAAACCGCTGGCATCTACTCCGTTCTCTCCGCGCCTCTGTCTTGCCTTCCACATTGGTGACCTCGACGTGATTTTCTTTTTCCGCTCTCGACCATGTCGCTTGCCGCTGGCGATGCCGTTCCGCTTGCGCCGGTTGTTGCTCCTGCGGTCTATGCGGCTACTGTTAAGCTTCCGGAGTTTTGGCAGCACGACCCCGAGCCCTGGTTTCAGCATATCGAGGCTCAGTTTCGGCTTCGTGGGATTACTGTGGATGACACCCGCTACTACCATGTTGTCGCTGCTCTGGATGCTCAGACTACGCGTCGGGCGATGTGCGTGTTGCGGGAACCCCCGGCGGACGGTAAATATGCCGCTATTAAGGCTTTGCTTTTAAGGCTGTATCAGCTGTCGGATGCCGAGCGGGCCGACCGGCTCCTGTCCCTCAACGGTTTGGGGGATGGTAAGCCGACGGAGCTGATGGAGAACATGCTGGCGTTGCTCGGTTCGGGGGATGCTTCCTTTTTGTTTGTGCAGCTTTTCCTCCGTCAGCTGCCGCCTCCTGTACGTACTGCGCTGGCGAGCTCGCCGCTGGTTGCTACCAAGGACTACAGGGGTTTGGCGGAGGAGGCGGACCGGATTCTGCTGGCTAACCGGCCGTGCGGCGTGCATGCCCTGCTTCCTGAGCCTTCCTGGTCGGCGCCGGACGAGGTGGGCGCTGTGGCCGCGGTGACGGACCGTCGCCGGCGGGAGGACGCGCTTTGTTTTTACCATCGGCGGTTCGGTGCTAAGGCTAAGCGCTGCGTGCCGCCGTGTGCTTTTCTGGCTCAGGGAAACGCCAGGGCCAGTGCTCAGTAGCGGCTGTGGGCGCTGGCGGGGTGGCCAAGCTGCTGTTTGTCGTGGATGACGTGTCGGGACGGCGTTGGTTGGTGGATTCCGGCGCCCAGAGGAGCGTCCTGCCTGCGTCTGCCGTCGATGTGCTGAGTGACAGCCGGGGACTCCCGCTGAGTGCGGCTAATGGTACTACCATCCGTACGTTTGGCTCCAGGTCAGTGACTGTTTCTTTTTCTGGACGTCAGTTTTTGTGGGATTTTGTGGTTGCCTCAGTCGCTGTGCCTATTTTGGGTGCAGATTTTTTGTGTGCTCATGGGCTGCTCGTTGATGTGTCTAATGGCCGTTTGATTGACCCTGTCTCGTTCTCCACCTACCCCTGCTCTTTGGGGGGGGCTGAACCGGTGGCCCTGCCCCGGGTTCTCGCTGTTGGGGATGTATATCAGCGCCTCCTCGCTGAGTTTCCTGATCTGACTGTGCCGACGTTTTCGGCAGCAGTCGCTAAGCACGGCGTGGAGCACTTCATCCCTACAGTTGGGCCGCCCGTCTTTGCTCGTTCGCGGCGTCTGGACTCTGCTAAGCTGTCCCTGGCGAAGGAGGAGTTTGCAACTATGGAGCGCTTGGGGATCGTACGGCGCTCCGACAGTCCATGGGCCTCGCCTCTGCACATGGTGCCCAAGCCGGGGGGGGCGGTGGCGGCCGTGTGGTGATTTCCGGCGGCTGAATGCTGTCACCACACCAGACCGCTATCCTATCCCGCACATTCAGGATTTCTCTGCGCAGCTCGCTGGAGCTTCCGTTTTTTCCAAAGTGGATTTAGTGCGGGGCTACCATCAGGTGCCTGTGCATGAAGCGGATGTTTCCAAAACTGCTATTATAACCCCATTTGGATTATTCGAATTTTTGCGGATGCCCTTTGGCCTGCGGGGGGCCGCGCAGACCTTTCAACGACTCATGGACTCTGTGTTACGGGATTTACCTTTTCTGTTTGTTTATTTGGATGACATTTTGGTTGCCAGTGCTTCGGCAGCCGAACATCTGGAGCATCTGCGTCTGTTGTTTAGGCGGCTGAGTTCTCATGGCCTGATTGTCAACCCAGCAAAGTGTCAGTTTGGGCTCTCTGACATTGATTTCCTCGGCCACCGGGTGTCCTCGCTGGGGGCTGCTCCGCTACCTGCACGGGTGGAGGCAGTTACGGGTTTTCCACGCCCGTCTACTGTCAAGCAGCTCCAGGAGTTCCTGGGCATGGTGAACTTTTATAATCGGTTCATCCCTCGTGCTGCTCACCTCATGCATCCCCTGTATGAGGCTCTTCGCGGGATGAAGGGGTCGCAGGAAGTGGCCTGGTCCTCTGACAGGTTGCAGGCGTTCGAGGCGGCCAGGGCCGCTCTGGCGGGGGCTGCCTTGTTGGCGCATCCCTCTCCCTCGGCTCCACTGGCTCTCACTACAGATGCGTCGGACATTGCTGTGGGCGCGGTGTGTGAGCAGTGGGTGGCTGGAGCATGGCAGCCCCTCGCTTTCTTCAGCAGGCAGCTCCGCACTGCAGAGAGGAGATACAGCACGTTCGACAGGGAGCTCCTGGCTCTTTTCCTCGCCACTCGTCATTTCCGTTTCCTGTTGGAGGGCCGCCGGTTCACGGCGTTTGTGGATCATAAGACGTTGACCTTTGCCCTGGTCAAAGTCTCGGATCCTTGGTCTGCCCGCCAGCAGCGGCAGCTGGCCGCAATCTCAGAGTTTACCACGGACATTCAACACGTTGCTGGTAAGCACAATGGGGTGGCGGACTGTCTGTCTCGTGTGTTGGTTTCCTCTGTGCATCTAGGCTTGGATTATTCGGCTATGGCGGTGGATCAGGACGGCGATGCAGATCTCCAGGCCTGTCGTTCTGCTGTGACGGGTTTACAGCTCGTGGACGTGCCCTGCCATGAGGATGGGACCACTCTGCTGTGCGACGTGGCCACCGGACAGCCGCGGCCTCTGGTTCCTGTAGGCTGGCGTCGCAGGATCTTCGATGCTGTTCACGCCTTGTCTCATCCCGGTGTTAAGGCGTCTGTGAAGCTGGTGAGCGCTAAGTTCGTCTGGCCCAGGTTGCGCAGAGACGTCAAAGGATGGGCCGCTGCCTGCGTGCCTTGTCAGCGGGCTAAGGTCCACCAACACGTCAGGGCTCCGCTGGAGCCTTTTCTGGTGCCGGAAAGGCGTTTTGACCACGTGCACGTGGATTTGGTCGGTCCTTTGCCCCCTTCTCGTGGCTGCACGCATCTCCTGACTATGGTGGATAGAACCACTCGGTGGCCGGAGGTGGTGCCCCTGGAATCTACGTCGACGGACGTGGTGGGCCGGGCCTTCATCTCTGCTTGGGTCTCGCGGTTCGGCACACCTGCGGATTTGACTTCGGACAGGGGGGCCCAATTCACATCGGGGCTGTGGGACGCCATGGCTGTGGGCCTGGGGGTGCGGCTCCATCGCACTACGGCCTACAACCCCCAGGCGAATGGCCTCTGTGAGCGTTTCCATCGCTCCCTCAAGGCCGCTCTTCGGGCCAGCCTCACGGATGGGGGCTGGGTTGACCGTTTGCCGTGGGTCATGTTGGGCCTGCGCTCTGCTCCCAAAGAGGATCTTCAGTCTTCTGTCGCTGAACTGGTGTATGGGCAGCCTCTGAGGGTCCCGGGGGATTTCCTGCCTGCTGCCTCGGCTCCGGCGGTCCCGATGGCCCCTCGTCTGCCCATTGAGGGGGCCGCAGGGGCGCTGGCTCCGGTTCCTGTGCACCACTGTTTGCCTCGTTTCCGAGTGCCGAGGGATCTCCTGTCATCGAGATTTGTGTTTCTCCGGCATGGTGGCCACCGCTCCCCGCTCCAACCTCCATACGATGGGCCCTTTCGGGTTGTGGAGGCGGGGCCTAAGAACTTTGTCATTGACTTTGGTGGTCGCCTGGAGCGGGTCTCTGTTGATCGTCTGAAGCCTGCTCACCAGGACCCCGACGGGTTGATGGTTCCGGCCCTGCCTCCTCGCCGGGGTCGTCCTCCTGCTGCTGCTGCTACTGCTCCTGCTGCTGTTCCTGCTTCTGCTGCTCCTGCTGCTGCTACGGACTCTGTTCCCCGCCTGGTTTTGTTGCCGGGTGTGCCCCCTCGTCCGGGTCAAGCCCGCCGCCGTCGTGGTCGCCCCCCGCGCCTGCTGGTGTCTGACTCTCCTGGGACTTTTCGAGTCAGCCGTTATGGTCGTCCTATTAGACCTCCTCGGGGGACTTGAGGTGCTTTTGCCCGTTCTGGGTTCATGTTTTGTTTTTTGATATGTTGTCCTTTCTTTGACGTGTTGGTGCTGGGTTTTGTTGTGCCTGGTGCCCATTCTGTCGTTTCGGGGGGGGCCTGTGTGGCGGTCCACTAGGGGCACTCATCGCCAGATTGGCCAGGGTATGTGTCACGGTGGGATTGGTTGCACAATCAGGAAGTCTTGTATATATGGTGGTGTTGTCTTGTAGTGAAGTCCTACAATAAACCGCTGGCATCTACTCCGTTCTCTCCGCGCCTCTGTCTTGCCTTCCACAATATCCTTGTTATTATTTTTCATAAGAAAGAACACAAATGGTACTTTCAGTGTTTTCAACCTTGATATAAAGTTATGCTTTAGACACAAAAACTATGTTTGCATATAAACATTTTAAATATTCACTATATCAACTAAAATTGGATTGAATTACTATTAAAGGGTATACCGATGAAACTTCTACACTTCCAATGCAATACCGATAATAGCCTTCCTAATTGGTCGATGCCGATATTTATCCAATAGCATATTTAGCACAAATCAAACATGTTTTTATTACTTATTTCATAGTGTGGAATGTTAGAAAAGGCTTGATCAAGTAATGTTACTCAAACAGAGAACAAAAGTCAGCAACAGTAGGTATAAGGAAAAACTGACCCATTTATCATTAACCAATGGGTTACACATATTTTAACCTCAAATGTAAGAATATTCTGCAATTGAACTAAATTAATTCAATTTAAAAAAAATTCATCAATTAAAAGACCCTGAAAAATAACCTCAATAAATCCCATAAAATCTTTACACATTATGTCACAGATTTTAGATGCAGGCCAATATAATCTAATACACACGTTTGCTTATATTAAATCAATATAGTATCGGATCGGGAAACTATTAATTACTATCCACAACTATAAGCAATTCTTTCAAGATACTCATATTTATTTATATCCATCTAACCTTAAAGAGAAACTGTCCAAAGATATTTTATATCAATAATTACATTGTATTATTTTTCACTGTGGGTGACAAAGATGTATTTATCATTCTAAATTTAAAATCATTTCCATCACTGTCCATGCATATTTTCACATATCAACCACTGTCCACACACCTTTCTGTTGTTTTCTTTTTCCATGTATTTCTATCTTCCTATATATACATGTTTTATAGCCTTCAGTGGCGTGGCCAGATGGGGGACAAGGGGTGGCACTGGTCCCCCATCTGGTCCTCATGCAGCACCAAATAGTCGAGTTTCACCCCGCCCTCCAGCGCGCGTAAATGCAGCACACCACCAACACAAGGGCTGCAGAAGGCTCCACACCAAAAAATATATTATACAACAAACACACAGCACACTTCTGATAACCATGAGAATCCTAAATTAAAAGCCATGAGCTGGGAGAACCATTCTATTCAAGTCTCTGTGAAACACTGGGCTGGAGATGGAGTCCAACAATTCGGAAAACCGGGCTTACGTCACAGATGACGTCAGCGGTAGTAAATAAACGGGTGCCATCTTGAAATTGGGGAAAACAACTCGTCTGCCTGCTGTTTGTTGTTTATTTCAATACAGGAATGATTTATGTCCCGGAATGTTTAAAGATCATGTGGTGTAATTGTCTGGCCACGATTTCTGTTTAAAAAAAATATTTTAAATAATTCTAAATCTATTACATTTTAGTTTATGTCTATAATTAAAGTCGTGTATGGAATTTCAAATATTTTTTTTAATATTTTTTCCATCAAAACGTTCATGCTAACTCTGTCTGCTAAGGCACATTTTATGAAAGATCGAGCGGTTAAAATCTTCACACGCCAGAAATCAGTGTATTTCATAACGGAGCTACAATGGATATAATAAATACATCATATTGCCACGTAAAATGAAAACTAAAGCCAACGATATGGCCCTAAAATCATCAATCCTCATTTCAGATCTTAACTATTTACTTACTCTTTATGCAATGTAGAGAGCACACGTAGGAATGGGACGTTTTTGGGGAGCAGTTTTTACCCATTTCCACCTTACCACACAACAGCATTTTTGACCGTCCTATGTGAAGGAAAGCCAGTGTTTTCTTAGTTTTTATCTTTCAGATTTTTATAAAAATTATATCTGTATGATTATTTTTTTTTTTACAATGGACGAACAGCCAAACACACAACAGCTCTTCTGCATAGTGAAACGTTGATAATGTTGTTTTACCCCCAAAAACAATATGGCGACCGTCGGTTACTCGGCAGAAAGGTCACAATTTAACCGGATGTCCGGCTTCCCGAATGGGCGCGTGTGTCCATATATACTTACAATCCCAATTGTCGGTGTTGCACCTTCAGGTCTCAGTGTAAGGAGAACACTGTAACATCTGGTTGACTTTAATCCACTCCACAGTCGCCAATCCGTTTGTAAAAACGTATCTGAATGAACGGTGTGCAAGTTTAACACTGCATCGCACCTGTACAGGTGCATTGCTTAACACTCCGGCTGTGTTGCGTTCACGTATCTGTTTAAAAATAGGACAAAATGTTAAAAAGAAATAAATTAAAAAATAATAATAATAATCCTACTATCTGAGCAGACCAAATTATTATTGTTGTATTTTATTCAGTATGGAATAGTGAATTTACTCAAGACAAAAAAATTAAAAATTTAAATAATTAGAAATTAAATAGGCACCAGTTGTTTTTTTTTTTTTTTTTTGTTTTTTTTTAAATGCTGTAGTTAATAGTTTATTTATTGACGTGTATTGATTTCTATAATTTAAATTGTCAAATTTGAGACTTGTCATATGTTGGCTTGCAGTAGATATGTATTTATTTTTGTGATATCTATGATTCTGGATTGTATCTTTTACTGCACCAAAAGTCCCCGAAAATTTGAAAGCACGCCACTGCCTGCCTTTATCCACCTCAGCCAAAATGTATAAATTCTATACCTCCGTATTTCTACTTTCATTCCATCAATGCTGTCTAAAATCATCATAATATATCTATTGGTTTTATTATATTTTATAACAAATATTGTATACGATTTATTGCAATATTTATAAAATGAATATATTTGTAACTTGTAATTTACATGCGATCCGTTCTGTATATTAATGCATTAAAACTAAATCATTAAAATTATTAAAATTATTATTATTATTTTCAGTATTAATTTTCCAATGTCCTTAATTCAGTACCTATACTAAACCTGATTGAATGCCTTATTAAGGAAATCCGATCTTGTGTTGCTGTTCACACGTTGACCTTTTTTTCCCCCCTTCAGTGTCTGAACATGTGGATAAATTGTGGCTCTATCTCAGTCTGTCTCATGGGTGTTGCCCGGGTTGTGAATTACCCTACCCTGACCCTGGTTATCAATAATTGTATCAAAGGGTATCTAATGTAAACGCAACCGAGGTGTGGATAACATGCCACATCTGCTCTGTGGACGGAGCTACGACTTGGTTACCAAGCGATTTATTAGAGAGCCCCGTGTGTGTGTGTGTGTGTGTGTGTGTGTGTGGGGGGGGGGGGGGATAATAGGTCGTAGTATAAAGATCAACCAGCAGCGCCGTCCACGGGCGCACAATTATCTCTTAAAAAGGTTGTTGTGCCATTATCACTCACCGACAGTGTGCAACAGATACTCTGGTGTCCCGAAAACATCTCAAAGAGACAAAAACTAGTTGTGCGCCCTAAAAGCTGCGTCCTCAGGGAGCTGTGTTTGCGCTCCAGTCCAATTTATTGCCGATGAACATATGGCCAATATTTTGTCTCACGTCATAGCAAGGGGGAAAACAAACAGCGGGCAATGTGAGCGAGTCAGCAAGAGCACAGCCACTTGGCCAGCTATGCAAACGCTTTTGGACAATATGAGAAGAAGCACTTGCGTTGTGTGGGTATATAAAGCACATCAGGCTTATCTCTGAACGCACTTCTGACTCCCATTTGGAGATATTTCATTAACTCTGCGCGTTTCCCTAACGCTGGCCACACATCCAACCCCCCTCCAGTCTAGGTAAGCGCACTGGATGCTGCAGGCAGCTGCACACACGCACTCTTTTCTCTTTTCAATGCTTGATGGACAATGTTTTGTTTTGTTTTTTTTGTTTTTTCCTTACTTCTGTTTCACGCTAATGGCCGTGCACCTTAGTCCTTGAATGCTGAATGACCCTGATTCTCACTGCTCTCAATTTCTGCTTAAAACACGGGACTGTTTGTGTTGTGGGTCAATGTGTGTACTTTACACAAATCTCAAAGAAAAACTACCAATTACGCACCTGCTTGGTAAAATATAACAATCATAATACCAATAAAAGTTTGGGCTTTCCTACTCAGGCAAATGTTAACATTTTTTTTTTAGATAATGTTCAAGGTTTTTGATATATCTTCAGGTAAGATGTGCCAATGGATGATAATGTTCTCACCTTTATAATTAAGCCACACATGCAATGAGCACCCCCTGTTGTTTCTTAATTTGGCCGGTAGAGATCGCTAGAGCCCTACAGATGTCAACAGCTGTCGGTGGAGAGATGGGGGGAGTGGGTGTGCATCTTTACACCCTCGAGCAGAAAACACACAGGTCTCACAAACACACACAGAAGACTGAGGAGTTGTGTGCATGGAACAAAGCCGGCCATTTCCGGTGCGGGATTTATTTAATTATTCATATATTTATTAATTTATTTATTGTGGTGGTCAGTCAGCTCATGGGCAGCTGTGGCTACAGTAGTAGCTTACCACCACTCTGCGTAGAGATAATTAAAATTTAACTTTGAGTGTCTATAAAGGCGCATAAAATTAAATGCATTATTATTATTATTATTATTATTATTATTATTATTATTATTATTATTATTATTATTATTATTATTATTATTTAATTCGTTTATTCCGTTTATTTAATTGCTGTATTTGCCGTCACCTTGATGTACCAGTGTATTCAGACCCTCCTCCGCTCTGTCAGTGTGTGACACTAAAATTGGAAGTGATTAAAAATAATAAATTCTCCTTTTTTTCCCACAGTAATGCGTCTTACACGAAAAAAGAAAAGATTAAGGAGAACACAGTGTGGCATGAAATTCACCGTTACAAATAAACTGGTGGTTTAACAAATGAAGGCATCTCCTCGGGGCGTGCGCGCGCTGCTCTAATCTCGCCGTGACATGTTTAATCATTAGACCAAAGGAGACGAATAAAGACTCTTTGCCCTGGAGGAAAAGGTGGCTGGATTTCTGTAAAAAGAGAAGAGAAAGCGTTCCACCCTAACTGGCTTTGAAATGATTTCTACCCTCCAGCTATACGTGTCCTCAGGCCACGGATTAGCCCCCGCCCCCCCTAAATAGACCGGACCAGCCTTTACCTGCGTTTAATATATAGGCGTTTAATCACAGGGGGAGGAAATCAGTCTTGTCATTCTGTACATTTATCACGGACACCCCGAGGCGGGCGGGGTTACCTTTATCAAAGCCTTCTCCCCGCCTGAGGCGTCCAAACACGCTGAAATTCAGCGATTAAAAGGAGGCAGTGATCAACATCATTATGGATTTTCCTGCGGCTTTTATTGTGCATTCAATCCCAAGATTTATTTAATCGAGAATATAAAAAGCTCTTTCTTTACTTATTTGGGGAACAATCGTGGGGATGAATTTTTAAAGGAAGAATTAGAATTAATCAGACGGCCCTTCTATTTTTTTGGGAAGGTTCATCCAAAAAATTAATTGTTTTTGGATGAGACCATCCTGCTGCACGTTTGATTGCAAAACTGGAGTCGAGGAAAAAACTAAACGAGACAGTAAGCTCTGTGTGCAATAATAAAAGGCAGGCAGTGATAGTTTAATTAAAGCAGCAAAGAGGATAGCAAAAAAATAAAATGAAATAAAGGTCTGACTTGTGCGCGCATTTGTGCGCTTTTACGCACAGAAGTCACGTGAATATCCCCCATAAACTGTATTACAATGTCTAATTGTGGTGTCAGATCTCGAAGATTTAATGTCAACTGAACTCATATAAGCGGCTGATAGGAAGCGACAGCTCAGTTGTCAATTGCGTATTGTCCCTTAAACCCTGATGCATCTGCAGCTCAGAGGCCCTTCTTTTCTCCATGTGTGGTTTAAAAAAAAACACAAAAAAAAAACACCCCCAACACGCACAACCACACAGTCACAGGGAAGAATAAAATAATTATGTCTGAACAGCAACAAAAAATTATATTTGTTTATATTTATTTATTGATTTTAATTTTATTCATTTATTTGGGTGAAACAAAAGCTTTAAGAATAAGAATAAAAATGAGAATACGAGTATATAAGAATACAAGTACATAACACAAATAATAAGAATAATCAAAGATCGCAAAATGTAATCATTGTTTTGAGCATGGAGTGGGAAAGGTAATCGTTCTGTTTGAACTACCTAGGTAAGGTAAACAGGTAAACACAGAGCGATAGGCTCTCCAAGTGGAGTAGGTCCACTCAAGCACTGCACATTTACCTCCTCTTTCTGAAAGCCTTGGCTTCAATTGGTCAAATAGTTCCATCCCCAGTAACTTGCCACAGCAGCCACTGCAAAGTGTGACTGAAAAACGACCCAACGTGACTCACCCTAAAGTATAAAACGTGTCACTCCAGGAAGAAAAACAAGCAAACAAACAAAAAAACGAAGCACAATGACTCGAGGAATAACTCAACATGCTCACACACACACACACACCCTGATTAAGTCAATCTAAGTCATGATCTAACATGAGCCAAACTGCAGCCAGTACCAGTTTCTCTATAGTGCGTAAAAGCTCTGTCTGCACTGCAGGGGCTGCGTATACTGGTCCCTTCACATGTGAGATTTAGCTGCGCTGCATCATGGTGGATCAGGTCAGTCACCTCTCTCCTCTCTTCTATAGAAAAGCTCAGGCCAAGCTGCAGTTTGTCTACGCAGCCGCGGTTCAGCTCAATGGAGCCTTTGTAGGAGGATGAGACTGATTCTGCCTGTCTGCCTCGGACTTTTTATTTCATTTTATCAAAAAAAAAAAAAAAAAAAACGAAAATGTTATCAATCTTTTTAATGTAATAATAATAATAATAATAATAATAATAATAATAATAATAATAATATTTATTATTTTTTTTTTTTTTTATTTTTTTTTATTTCGTGTGTGTGTGTGCGTGCGTGCGTGCGTGCGTGCGTGCCTGCAACGCGCGAACGAAGGACTTTTCTCCCCTTAATTTTGTGCAAGGATCCAGGAATTGAATGAAGAGATAGTCCATTGAAAGCAGTTGAATGCCATGACAACTCGGAACAAGCTCAGATTTATTCCAAACAGTTAGAAAGCATTGTGCGCGGGGCGTCAATCATCCATTATTTCGGCCCTGAAATAAATGCAAAAACTGCAGCAGTACAAAAGCTTCCAACAGGAGCCGGACATTTGTCTACATTTCCTCCATTGTCTGCAGCTTAGCAATCGGTTTGTATTTGTGTTTGCCCCGGCTCCGACCACCCAGGATGCGCAGAGGAGTCGCTCAAAAACGTGAAACATTGTCACCCACATCACATACTGACGGGAGGCAGAAGGAAAGAGGGAGAAAAGTCTTGAAGGGGAGGAAAATAAAGTAGCTAACAATGATACGTGATAATAATAATAATAATAATAATGTTATTATTATTGTTATTATTATTAAGATATTTTCTGCTCTATTGTTAACTCATTATGGCTGTCACATGTGGATAGGCCCACTTTCTTGAACACTTGCTTTAGGTTTCCAAACAAACAGTTCTGCTTTCACTTTCAACACTAAGCCCTGGTCAAAATATTGACTCAAAAGGTTTACATAAATTATCGCCTACCTAATATTTGAACATCTCCTCAATCACTGCGTAAAAAGGAATAATTTAATCCACCATTTTCAAAAAAATACGAGTGTTTATGATTTTTTATATATAATTTTTTAATATAGTCAGAGAAACAAAAAACGCTTCAAAGACTGCAATTTGTTAAAGTGTTGTGAGTATAATGCTACTTGGAGGTTCTTTGTATGTAAATAGGGTGTAAAAAAAAAAAAAAAAAAAAGGCCCTCCCCGTCTTTGTAATTAATTGACACGTTACACCACTCATCATGCTCTGAAGCACCAATGGTAGAGGCTCAAATCTCCCCAAAACCCACAATTTCACATCTGCAAACACTGTCTTCATCCACTTGACTCCTAAGACCCGCCCACACGTGGCCAACCTTTCGCGTTTTTTAATGCTTTTTCACTGCAGGTTCATGTGTGGAGACCAACCTTATATGGACTGATCGGACAAGGTAATGGCTTATTTCCCTCTAGCACCCAACAGTAGCACAGTATCCATGAGCCGCGTGTAGCAGCACTTTTAGCCACTTGGGCAGCATCCTTCCCTGGACTTACAGACACTGAATCCTCTCTCCACAGTAACCGTGCTTCTGCGTAGAGCGACTCTTTCTTCGTCACATTTTCATCCTGAACCTCTTTTTTTTTCTCTTTCTTGTTTATTTTATTCCTAAACAGCGGATTGCAAGAAGAAGAAAAAAAGCTGGTGCTTCAACTTTCCCCCCCATTGCCTGTTTCCCCCCCTGCCCGAATATGTCGTTGACCAACACAAAGACGGGCTTTCTGTAAAGGACATTTTGGACCTTCCTGACACAAATGACGAAGAGGGATCTATCACTGGAGCGGAGGAAGACACGGAGGGATCGGAGACCACATCATCCACGACGAAAACCACTGGAGTTTTGGTGCAAAGTCCACTGGAAAAACGTTCAAAATCTGCCTTTAAAGAACCCCTTTTATGACACTAGTGACAATCCTTACACACGGTGGCTTGCAACTACGGACAGTATTCAATATTCATGTAAGTAGAGCTCGAGTATTTTTTTCCTTAATAATGCTTATATATACTTTAGAATGTTGTTTTTTTCTCAGCATGCAGCTACATTACAACCACATTAATCCCACGCAGCCTCATTTTCCGCCCTAATGATGCCCTTGGGTGGCGTGCATGTGTCCAGCTCAAGCTGTGCGCGCACGCAGCTCCTCTTGTTTACATTTAACGAAATAAACTGCACTGATGGTTTTTATTTATTTATTTATTTATTACGATTTGAGGTTTCGATCGAGAAAAGAAAGGGACTAAAATGCAAGCAGTGAATGACAGAGCGGCGGTGTGGAGCTCACAGGAGTGCATTCATTCTGTGGGGATTTACGCGCAGACAATGCACCTTTTAATGCTTCACTGGTTCGCCCTGCTTGTGGGCAAAAAAAAAAAAAAATAGGCTGAGGAGTTATTTGGCATTTCCCTCTGAGAATCTGCACCAGAGAACTTTGTGTTTGTGTGCTGCTTATATAGTCCATTTTATTTTATTGCATTATTATTATTTATTTTTTTTAAGTGACGCATGTTGAACTTTTTTTCCGGCCTGGTTTTTTTTTTTTTAAAAAAAAATAAATTATTTATTTCTTTTAGTGTGTGTGTATGTGACAACTCCCACTTTTGGATTCCCCACCATAACATTTTGACAGTGTTTCTCCCATTTCTTGCCGCAGTGCACGGTCTATCCGCCAGCTCGCAGGACTCGGCCAAGTCTCCGGAGCCGTCCGCGGACGACGAGTCGCCCGATAACGACAAGGAAACGTCCAGCACCGGCGGCAGCGACTCTGGCAAGAAGCGAAAAAGAAGGGTGTTGTTTTCCAAGGCGCAGACCTACGAGCTGGTAGCGTCGCTTCAGGCAGCAGAGGTACCTGTCCGCCCCTGAGAGGGAACACCTGGCCAGCCTGATCCGCCTCACCCCGACCCAGGTTGAAGATCTGGTTCCAGAACCACGATATAAGATGAAGAGAGCCCGAGCCGAGAAAGGTATGGAAGTGACCCATCTTCCTTCTCCCAGGCGGGTGGCCGTGCCCGTCTTAGTCAGGGATGGAAAGCCTTGTCCACCACTCTTAAAGCTCAGGACTTTGCGGCCACTTTTCAGGCCGGGATTCCCTTCTCTGCATATAGCGCCCAGTCTCTCCATCACATGCAGTATAATGCGCAGTACAGCGCCGCGGCCCCCCCACAGTTCCCCTCAGCACATCACTTGGTGCAAACGCAACAGTGGACTTGGTGAGAGAAATTATAGAGACTCGGCTTTGGAGGCGCGATAGAGCAAAGAAAAAAAACAAACAAATCAAACACAAAACGAAAGGACTTTTCATTTTTTTGCAGCTTGACTCATATATATATACTACCATTTTTATTCGGGGCTCATGTGTGCGCCGTGTTTACATGTTTTCGTTAAGAGAACTATGGGCCCGACCCCCCCACCCCCCCCCCCCTCCCTATAATAAATTTATCAAGATGTCATGCCTCTTCTTGTGAAATTTTCCTTTTTTGTAAAGTATGTTGTGTGTTGGTTTGTAGAGATGTTTCCTCTCTCCCTCTCTCCCCTCTCTCCACCTTTACCCTCCCCTTTGTCCCATTCGTGTTATTATCAGCACGTACGAACCACTTTATAATTTATAGAAATTTTTTTAATTTCTTGCTTCTTTATTGGACCGAAAATATTTATGGCCATGAATAAACACTGGCAAGTTTTCAGTCTTTTTCCCCCCCTTTGTTTTTATTCTTGCAATTACTTTGCTGGGGTTTTAAAAATTAAGTCTGGGTTATTGGTTTTATAAATTCACAAGTAAAATACACATTTAGGGATCATTGCCGTTTAGTAAACAACAGCAGTCAGATTACTGAAACTATAAACCTAAACTTGGTTTTACTAATTTCTTTCAAAAGCGATGAAATTAAAGGTCAAGGCTTTGGTTCGGGAATAAGAGCTTGAATACGTGTATTTAAGGAGAAAGAAAAGCTGCCAATACAAGTATATACTCAGAATATAGATAACCATGGGAATAAATCTCCAGCGCACTTCACTCCTTTCTTATACGATAATTAATCCCGGGAATATTTTTTCTCTGTATCTGAACACCTCGCTAATAAAGAGCCTAAAGTCACTCGTGAAATGGGACTAAAATCCACTCACTTAATATAAGTGGGGCTTCTCGACTTAAGAAGCCTTTCAGTCAAAGCTCTCCTTTTTGTCAGCACGCACGGCCACTCCCGGCCTCGGGGCGTAAAAGTAGCTTTAGACTAATGGAGGAAAACGTTGCGTAATGCAATAAAATGTCTTGTTAGCCAATTGTTAAGCGCAAAATTGGGAATTAATCATAAATAAGCAATGATCGGGGAGACGTTTGTGTTGAAATCTATAATGACTCTCCCAGTCATGTATCTTTTTTTTCCTTCTCATATTTGGATTAATAAATGCTGTGTTTTTCACGCTTTTGGGACCAAATTACGCACAGATTTTCTCCTCTGGTGATACGCAAAAGGCACCACGGATTACCAGCCTCCAGTCAATATCTTGAGTAAATATGATCACTTGCTAAGAGGAAAAGAGAAAAAAAAAAAAAAAATCCATGGATCCTGTTGGTCAAAAAAAAAAAATCTCACAGCAGATGTTAGAGTCGCCCCTATCATCACTGAACAAACAGCTAAATTGGGCAGATTTGCTAATTATTTACAGAATTGAGTCTCAGGGGGCTACTGCTTTTGTGGAGAACACAGACTCAATTTGTCCCTGACAGAATGGTTTTATGTCTCACCACCGGTTGAGCTTGTAGGTCAAATAAATCAACAACTTTAGGGCGTGCGTTCTGGTGTTTTTTTGTTTTGTTTTTAAAGAAGAAAGGCCGTAAAAAAAATGCAGGAAAAAATTAAAATATGAGAGCTTAATGCAAGCACAGAAATGATGATTAAAAAAAAAAAAAACACACACACACACACAAAGAAGCGAGTTAAACCCATGCGAAAAAACTGTAAAACCATACTTGACAATAAAAACAAACCAGAAATTGTTTTTTTTTTTTTTTTTTTTTTCTCCGGTGAGAATTGGAGCATCCCTTGTACACAAGTGAAAAAGCCCATTGCTGGTTTGGCTGTGCATGCTAACAAGCAGCGGGTGTGGAGATAGACAGAGTTCCGTGGTGCTGTCAGGGAGATGTAGCCTTTTCCCTGAGCTTTTTGTCCCGCCTGTCACTTGGTGCCATTGTTGATCTTTGCTGCACACGTTGCGTCCCATATGGGCAGCTGCGCTCGGAAAAAAGGAGAAAGAGATCTCACACAAACCCCAAATTGTACCAAGCTCTCAAATAAAGCATTGTTGTCCCTCAAAGAAAAACGATTTAAAAATTCGTGCCATATCTATTCTGGTCAAAAAAAAAAAAAAAAAAAAAAGAAGAAGAAGCCCCTGTCACACTTAACAGGGAGTCCTTCTTCCTTGATAGAGCTTTGCCAACAAACAGCCTTCTCATTTCAATTGAAAAGTGAAAGGCTGCTTATTGTGGGGCGCTCAAAAAGTGACCGCAACAACTATTTTTAATTCCAGACAGTGTAAGTCCTTGTTTTATCAAGTCAAGACCATGTTTTCAACACTGAGCACATGGAAAAGCTTTGACGCTTCCTGTCAGAATAAAATCAATCCTGGTTACAACTGAGCGGATTTATTTAAAAATAAAATACACTGAAATTTACAACAATAGCATTGAGTAGATCCGATTAGTTTGCTGAATACGATGCGTTTTAATATTATCAAAATATAAAAAGAAACAAATCGTCTTGTGTTTTATATTATTTTGCGCCGTAATGATTTCTCACTTTTGAAGTGCGACCGATTTTACGCACAGCTTCTTTTTTTTGTTTAAAATACCACAACTTTCCAGTTTTATTCACCCGAACGTTCTGCTAAACAGCATCACCAATACTCGCAAATGCATAATAAATGACTTCAAAAATATGAAATTTAGTCTCGGTCTGATGTGTTTACCCTCCAAACGCGGAACAAACACGTGCGTAAAATATTTGACTGTATAAACTTGAACGGGGTGCAGCCTCATGTATTGTCATCAAGCCACCAGAAAATTACTCCACCTCAGCACCGGGTCATTTTCATCGGAAATTGCTTTTGGCTGCTGGAGGGATAAAGCAATGCGGCATTAAAGCAAACATCTTGGTGTGCATACATAGTTCAACCTGCGTGGATAACACTATTATATACAATACTCGAGGAAATGTGCACTTGGGACACTGTGGATCCTCGTCATCCTGCCCATTTGAACCTCGACATCAATCAATTTTTTCTTTTTCTTTTTTCCTATCGCGCACATCACCAAATAAACGAGGATTTTCAAAGCCATAATAAGCGACGCTTTTTCATTTAAAGGAAGCGATCTGGGTTTTATTACCTTAAAGGAGATCCAGATTAGATTCACCACAGTGCTGGTGATATTAAAGAGGGAAGGAGGGGAATGATGGTGGAAGCAGAGGCGGAGGAGGGGGTCGTGACGCACGGCTGCCACTAGATGGCAGCAGAGGCCTTTTTGTAAAAACCTCTGTTTATACCTGCACACCGTCACTATCACAGCGCTGCAGCTTTACCGTCTCCTACCCAACGCGTGTCATCACGTTTCACTGTTTTCTATGAGCATAATTGCGGTTTATGACACTATTGTGGATTTTGAGATCATTTTGCTCTTCACACCTTAATAAACAGTCCACAGGCACTGAGTACAATTTGTGTTTTACACTTAGGGAGAATTACGCACGGGGTTTGGCCGCTGTTGTGGCGCAACAGGACAACTTGACGAATCAGTTTCATTCAGTGAGCCTAACTTGTCTGTGATTTAAGCTTTATACAGCAACATACAACAACATGACTATCTTCACTCACCTCTAACAGGGTTATCAAACACAGGGTCACGGCTCAGTAACAGGATAAAAGACAATTGTCGCGATGTCACGCGAAATAGGACCGTCTTCCTTCCTATTCATCTAGTGAAAATAAATAAATAATAATGTAGGAACCCTAACAGAAAAGACAAATGAGATGTGGGACCTTGAATGTCACTCAATATTTTCTAACAAAATTCACTGCTCAAATGTGCAAAGCTGCATCTCCTCACAGCACCAGAAAAAGCGTTCAAAGCGCCTCAAACTGGGTCAGATGACGTAGTTCCAACTGCACGAGGTGCACTCTCATTCAACGGTGCACGCACACCTGCAGGGGGCGTCGTTGGGTAAGAAACAGGCAGCAGCAGCAGCAGCAGCAGTGGGTGGGACAAAGGTGTCAGAGCTGCACAAGTTTACAAGTTTAAAGGGAAAATACACATGGAAAGGGAGATTGAAGCAGAAAGATGTTTAATTTCACCATATAATCTGATTTATACAGACTTTTTCATTGGATAAGTTAAAAAAAACAAAACAAACAAACTTATAAATAAAGTTAAATAAGTTAAGTAATTATTAAGTTCATATTCAAATTCAAATTAATGTATGAGTTGTGAACTGGAGTAGCTCAGATGTTCTGCTATGTTCACTCAGTGCATGGGTCAAACACCCAAACAGGATAATTCAAAGAACCTTAATGTGCATGTGAAGCGCAGGACGCCCTTTGGACTGACTGACAAAGACACAAACATCTTTCCTTTGATGAAGAGGAACCAGAAGATCTCCAGCAGCAGTTTTAGTGCATCTCTAACTTTTGATCTGATTATCCAACAAACAAGAAGATATTTATCTTTATACATTTGGATTTTACCTTTAAGCTCATTGTTCCAGTAAAGTACTTGAAACATCAAGGTCATGTGCTTTATTGTGAAGTACAAAAACTGTTATTGCAATGCATTTTTTCCATTTAGATTAATACTGTCAGACTGCTTGTTCTTCATTATTGCTATTTTAGAATCATCGATTGTCATCCACAACTCAAACTTTGTTGAAAAACCCTCTGTGTCATTTATTATGACTTGAATGTAAAGTATTATGTTGTAGATAAATGTTTACAACCATGATTTTGTCGTTTGATGAGAGCGACGGATGAATTATGAAACAGATAGGGCTCAGAGAAGGAGGACACTCCTTACAATTTTGTATCATTCACATTGATTTACATTTTAGATATCTGTGTAACAGAATGTATTTATTTAGGTTTTTATATTAATTTAGTATTCTTGTTGACATTCTGAAATAATGTGACCCTTATGTGAAATAAAGGGGTGCTCATTGTCAAATATTAAGAACCGGCCCAGATTTATTGTTAAATGTGTGTATCTGGCTTTATCTGAGGCAGGCTAAGACGACCCGGTGGCCACATCATTTTGTGTGGTCCCTAAAGGAAATGCACAAATTGACACCCAAAAAACATACGCAATTACATTAAAATACACGAAAAAGACATGAAAATAATCAAAATGACTCCAAAAACACACAAGATGACTAGAAAAACTCACAACATTTTCAAAACAACATCAAAAGTACAAAAATGGCAAAGAAAAATAAATAAAACAACAATACGTTAGGCCAAACTGCAACAAAAATACACAAATAACTCCAAGAATAAACAAAATGACAATAAACACACCAAAGCTTTGTTCCTACCTGTAATATGTTAAGATGGGTCATTATTTAAAGAATGTTGATAATGTGGCCCTATTGGATCAGACAATCACATTTTTGTGGCCCCCACTGCATATAAGTTCGCCCATCTCCGATCTGAGGTATGTAACACGAGTAAATGGAAAACGACGAGCCAGCAAAAACTGCTGAAACTAAGCAGTGATGGACCTGTTTGAGACGCTGATGGTGCGGTTCCATAAAGCTGGATGGACTGACAGCGACTCTGAGTGTTGATGACCCACAGCCTGCTCGGAGTCAACTCACTGAGGAAAGGAGTCAAGGTTCTTGACTCTGCTGAATGTTGGGATTAGGAAAAAAGCTCAGCGTGAGCAGAGACACTGGTGGGTTGATCCAGACGAGTGCTCAGAGAAGAGAAAGCATCAGCCAGGAGATCTCATACCAGACAAACCTTTATGGCTTCCTCATGTAAAATCCTGTAAACCTCTGTGAAAAAAAAAAAATCAAAATACAAGTTGCAAATCGACTCTTTTTTTTTCATACTTGGGTTGTTTCTAATAAATAAAGTGTGGGTGTTATTTTAAAACACAAACAAATGACTTTGTCTTCATTATGGGTTCAACTTCCAGGAATAAATAAATGAGATAGGCTAAAAATACATTTTCTCACATTGAACAAAAAGGTAAACCCACTTTACAAACATGCTGCAAACAGGGAGCTTAAACTTCATGATTCACAATAAAAGCCCACACAAAGAAGAAACGTTAATAAATATGTGTTAATTATGACACCTGGCATAATGGCAAAAAAATATTTTTGGAAGGAAATTACATCACCAATTGGCTATACTGGCTATCTCCCCTTATATAATAGTTGTGCCTCCATGGACAAGGTGAATAAGCTCTTTTTCTTTGTAACTGTTGGAAAAGACTGGTGGTAAATTACAACATATTTAACACTTTACTTTGAATTATTCTAAGTTTTGCTAAAGTTTTCTGAGGTTACTTGTATTTATACATATTTACCCAATAGCTTTTGAGGTATTTATCTGTGACATAAAGATCAACAAATGCTGCTTCGACCAAGGCTCTGATTCACACAAGCCAAGGTTTCTCTGATCAAAACTCATGTTTTTTTTTTTTTTTTCTCACAGTGTTGGATTTTTCTGTTTAACATATTTCCTTCAAAAAAACATTACCATGTATGTGAGGATGGTGCTTTTTGTGTAAACCTTGTGTACTTTGCATTCCTACTGTAAATGCTAACGTTCTCGTAGCAAAGAAGATACAGATGTGTTTTTGTTGTTGCTATTGCTGAAAAAAGAAAAAGAAAAAGAGGGGGGGCGGGGAGAAAAAAATACATTGTTTATTTCAATATTACTTTATGTCTTTACAACCACTTCTATTACAGTAAACAGCTTTGGTTCAGTATTTAAGTAGAAACGTAGACAGCGAGCAAGATATATTGACGCTTTTCTATGAAAATAATGTGAATTACTATTATTATGAACTTATTTATACAAAAATACTAAAGTGAATATAGTTATTCTTTCAAAAGAAAATGAAAAACACTATAAAGTTTGTTTATTAGTCTAGTTATTTATTGAAATACTTTTTTGATCACAAGAAATTGCTTCTCTGTCATCCATAAAGTGCTCAATACATTTGACAACAGTCTTACAAATCTTCTTTTTTTTTTTTCTCCTTCGGTTGAATTGAAATCCTTCACATTTAAAAATACAAAAAATTATTTCAAGCTGCAGCCTTGATTGAAGGAGTTTGCATAATGTCATTGAAGTATATCTGTTTACAAGCATTAGTGGTGCTAAGCTAAAGCTAAAAGATAAAAACCTGTATGACCTTTAATCATTTTAATGCATACTTTGACTTTGAGTTTCTCTCTTGGTTACGATCATGATGAATGCAATATCTTTCATGTTGGGGGGGGGGGGTAATAGCTACTGTGATGTTTTGCATGCAGACATTTAAATCCCACTCCTCTTTGTCTCTGCATTTCTGAAGTTTTTTCCTTTAAAAAGTTGTGCCGGTATCTTGTGCTTTGTTTTGTCGACACATGATCTCACGTCCCATTGTCTTCTCTTTCTCAATGTTCCACCTCAGGACTTGAATTGTCATGTATAAAACCCACAGCCTGCTGCGGTCAGGTGGGCTGGACGGGCGGCCGTGCCAACAATCCAGTTCCCAGAGTTGAGTGTTTATGCCTGCAGTCGCTTATTGGATCGCCTCACCTTCTTCAGAGGATGAGCATGAGGTGCTTGAGATGCCTCCACTGCAAATGGATCCTGGGCCTTTGAGGCGGATAACGAGCGGCTGTCATCTGTTTCAGACATGCTTCAATCAGCACATGTGCTGATCAAAGAGCAGCACCGAGGCTGTTTCACTGATTCAAATCATCTCATTAACTTCCTGTTTAAAGAGGGCGTCTGTACAACGTGTGTGTGTGTGTGTAGCAGCCTGAGTCCACCATGTATTTGTGTGTGTATACTTGTAAACCCTGCAAGAATAAATAATGTGTTTTGAGCTGGAATTAAAGAATATGAAAGCTTGTGGATCATCTTTCTTTATTGTGTGGACCTTAGTTTGGCTCTTTCATTACACACTGTAATATCTGATATCACATTAGCATTAACCTCATTTGTCTCCTGCAGTCACATTATATTGTTCTCTGACCATGTTTCTATCCACACAAAAGAAGCTCAGCAACACAAGCAGCTGCAGGAGACAACACACACACACACACAGACGGACAGAATGCAGTTAGCGTAGAAAAGGCCGTCAAGACTGGCATGCTGGCCCTTTAAGGGGCGGAGCCTTGCCCACAGGTGTGTAGCGAATGAGGCGTATCAGAGTTTACGGTCCTTAATTCTTAATCACTTTGAGTTTAGTTTGCAGTTTGTTTGTTTGTCACTCACCCTACTGATGGTGTTTGTGCGTGAACTACAAGTAAGTTGTGTCGAATGTTATAAGCCAAGTTTGTGGTGAAATGAACCATTTTCACTGTTAGTTGCTGATATGCCCTGTTCACGTGAACACTTAAAGCTGATATCCGGAGTTTCTGAGAAATCTATGTTTATTTATGGTTCTTTTGAAATGCAAAAAAATACCTAACTAGTCTTTTACTATGGTCTACTGCCGGTGGTTATTCATATGCGTCACTGCATATAAGTCCCGCCTTCGTCCTATAGACCCCTATACAAATGGAAACGAGAGCCATGATCGCCCAGCCAATAGGCTTATTTGTATTTATGTAGAGATTGTATATTATTGTTCTCTGTTTTACAACCACACTGGCATCAAAGTGTACATTTTTTTTATTTTTTTTATTTGGTTCTCACTAGTCATCTGCACTGCTGTCCTAAGAGTCAGCCTCTAGTTTCACACCTGATGCATATTCTGACAATCACTTTATTTTTGCACATTTAATGTTTGGACACTTTAATGACAATCACTCTTTTTATGTCTGTTTTCACCTATTGTTTAGACACTCAATGCTCATCTGCCATCACTTTATTTCTTTATTTCCGCACCTTTTCATGTTTGGACACTATAATGACAATCACTTTAATTTGCATTTGTAATTTGCACCCTTAATGTCTGCACTGGCTGTTTAATGTCCGTTCGTGTATATTATATATGGAAGGGAGGGAGGACAGCGCGTGTTTATTTCTTTTATTATTTTATTGTTTACTTTTACTGTTTATTTTACTTATTACTGTTTATTCTATCTATCTATCTATCTATCTATCTATCTATCTATCTATCTATCTAAAGGACAATCTACAAGTTCAAATCTGCATTAAAACCCCACTAAATCAACAAAGGACTGATTTTTTTGAGTTCTGATTGGACTCACCACAGTGATTTGACATTATCAACCAGTATTAAACAGTCACTATTTTTCAGTTGGTATAGCTACAAATCATTGTCATTTGTTTTTGTCCTTTGTCAGTGATTTCCAAACAGGGGTACATGGGGGTTTACTTACTAATAATAAAAAAAAGTAGGAAAAACCCCTAGTTCCTTTATAGGCTTTTTTTTTGGACAAATTCACTACAAACTAACTACTATTGCTAAATAAAAAACAATTTTTCTTGTAGTTTATTGAAAGAGGATTATTTTATGCTGTAGAGGCCATTTTATCACACCTCTGACAATTGGAGACAATAATTGGCTACATTTTACATAGGAGACTGTATTTACTTACTATTGAAGTAATCACATAAAAGTTGCATTGGTATTTAAAAAAAAGTAAAAGAAAAGTTCCACTTTAAATTCCACTCATTGTTTTGAATTTGTGGATTAAGCCTTAGGTTCAAGACACAGTTAGGAGTTTAGGAGAGCTCGCTGTTCCACAAATGAAAAAACATATTAAATTATAGAGAGGGTACTTATGATAAGAAGAAGGTACACAGATTGGGAACCACTGTCTTATGTCATCCTGAGAATTCCACAGGTTCTTCCCACAATTTAAAGAAATTGATTGGAATCTATAGATTGGCCATATAGGTTAATATAGTGGTTCCCAACCTGTTTTGGATTGTGCCCCATTTTTATATCACCAATTTATGGGGACCCCAAATAATTACTTTTTGACAGAGGTGTAGTAGAGGTTTCACTCTAGCTTATCAGTCACCCCAAAAACCAAACTGAACCATACTTCATTCGAAAGCCTCTCTCTTGAAATTTGTAATTCAAAAAATTACTGGTTATAGTTTAACGTCCTCCTGGTCCATATTCAGAGTTTCTCCCTGAATTCTCTGACTTTCTCACTGATCTGGTGCTGAGCACTGATAAAGTTATCATAGTAGGTGACTTTAACATTCATGTTGATGATGAAAACAACAGCCTAAATAAATTAAGTACCTCACTATTCGATTCAATCGGCTTTACACAAAATGTAAACAAACCAACTCATTATCTTAATCATGCCCTGCCCTTGTTCATATGGATTCGATATTGATCACCTGACAATAAAATCCTCAAAATCCTATTCTTTAAGATAATTTTTTGTTATCCTTTAAATTCAGATTATCAGTTTGCTTAAACTCTGAGAGAAGAATACACTATAGTAGATCACTGTCTGAAAAAGCTGTAGCTAGATTTAAAGATCCATATGTTATCCCAACAGAGAGTTGCTATCAATGTCCTATGACAGAGAAAATAGATGATCTTGTCAACAGTGCAATGTTGACACTGCTCTGGATGCTGTTGCTCAGCTTAAAAATAAAAGGATATGTCATAAAAAGGTCGCTCCTTGGTATAATTCTGAATTGCGTCTTTTAAAAGAGGCATCCCGAAAATTGGAAAGGAAGTGGCTCTCTTCAAACATGGTAGAAGTTCATATTGCCTGGAGAAAGAGTTTGTTCGCTTACAGTATTAAACAAATCTCAAGGACAGCCTTCTTCCACCTCCGTAATATCTCTAAAATCAGGAATATCTTGGTCCAGAGTGATGCTGAAAAACTAATCCATGTATTTGTTACATCTAGAATAGATTATTGCAGTTTTTCACTGTCAGGATGTCCCAGTAACTCACTAAAAAGTCTCCAGTTAATTCAGAATGCTGCGGCTAGAATACAGGTACTAACAGGAGAGAGGATTTTTCTCCAGTATTGGCTTCCTGCAAAATCTAGAATAGAGTTTAAAACCCTTCTGTTAGCATACAAAGCTCTACATGATCAAGCTCCTGTGTATCTTAGAGACTTGTTAGTGCCCTATCGTCCAGGCAGAAAACTCTTGTGGAACCAGCTCCCAGTCTTAGTACGGGAGGTTGCTACCCTCTCCACCTTTAAGGCTAAACTCAAAACCTTTATTTGCTAAAGCATATACCGTATAATAGCGTTAACATAACCACTAGAATCAAAGCCCTAAACCTAAATATAGGAACTAAAAACTAAGATCATATAATAGAACACAAACACTATATTCAAACACAATCCAACCATAGCTCTAATGGGTTGCAATGGGTGAAGTCCAGTAAAACAAAGTTGTGCTGGGTTGTTGTCAACCCTCCACTTCTGAACCACGTTGTATACCCATCACATTGCTCACACTGCTTACACACCATTTTCACCGATGTCCACCGCATACTCATTCCACTGCATTCTTCTTATTATGAATTTTATATTTTGATAGCGCTTTGAGATGACTTTGTTGTAATTTGTGCTATATGAATGAACCAGCGCGCGTTTAGCGCAGACTTTCAAAAACTGCCAATCAGATCTGCACGTCTCCACGGAGACACTGTTCCAAATAGATAATGGTTTTCGGAAGTATGTTGATCAGTCTGTTTGTGTGTGTGTGTGTGTGTGTCTGTTTGTGTCCACGATCGTACACTGATGACATCACTGTTGATGACATCATCAGTCCTAAACCAATGTTTAACGGGAGTTCCACAGTGTGGATGGGAAAATGAATGGGATGTATATCTATATGTTTTCTTTTGGTATCCAGAACATGACCAAAATTTAATCAGCTGCTCCTTGACCCATTATATAACTTTTCATGTTATCGTGTACACAAACAGACAAACACACGCAAACAAACTGACCAACATACTTACCGAAAACCGTTTTTGTTTTTGAAAGTAACAAACAAGCACACATATCAAAATCACCTCATGACTTTTCAAGCTATCTATAAATTTTCCCCTAGTAGCCAGATATCACTAAAATGTAATCAGTTGTTCCTTGTCCCATTATCAACAATTCCTGAAAATTTCATTGTACAAGTAAGTCATACATAAAAGCTCAATTAAATAGAACTCAAAGTAAACGTTAATAGTTACTTTCACCCCCCCATGTTTATTTTAGTAATACATTTTGCCACGGTTCCCTTGCATACAGTAAACATCTTATGTATAAACTTAAAAAGGAAGAGATCAAATGTTGCACGACTGTGAACTTAATGGTTGGGTGTAGAAATGTAATGAATTATTTTACTTCTATTAAAACATATTAAGTACAAGTGAAATTAATGTTTTAGGAATATACTGAAAAAAAGTACAAGTACCCATAAAAACAACTCAATTATAATAAAGTGAGTACTTGTAATCCATTACTTTTACCTCTGCTTTTTCATCATGTTTGTCATACTGTGTAACAAACAAACCAGGATTAGTGCACAAAGTGACAAGATGCACCAGCTCAGATATGTTTATACTACATTCTTTTTATTTTTTTTCTTACGTTTTTTCTTTCTTCCTTTTTTTATGCTGCATTTTATTTGAACTAGATTTATATTTGAGAAAGTGAAAGTAAATGATAGTTGCTTAAGTTTGTGTTTTAATTTTGAAAAAAAAAAAAAAAAATGTAAACATTTAATTTTAAACAGTAACTATTTTTTTATCATTTCAGGTGACCCCATTTAAATTACAGGCGACCCCATGTGGGGTCACGACCCCAAGATTAAAAAACACTGGGTTACATTAGGTGTTTGTTTTAGCGTCCCATTAGCAGCTATATTAAATGCTCTCCAAAACCACACTTGACCTCGTCTTGTTATTTGTTTTCTCATGTTGTACAGTTTGAAACATTTAATTCACTTATCATAAATCTATGTACAGTCATATAAAAGTAAATATGACTCAATAAGAGAGCCAGTGAATGCTGAGAGTCCAACACTTTGCAAATGGTTTCTTTTTCCACTTGAATTGCACTAAGATTGTATTTGTGTATTCTGATTATATTTTACAAAAATGATCACTGAAAAAAAAAAAATATGTCGCTCAGATTAGCGAAGGTTACACGTTCTGCTAGTTTGCATTTATTCCCCGAGTGCTTATTTAAATGTGTTTATAGATAACTTTGTAAATGGAAACATTTGTGCCAGTGATTCTCTATTATTGTTCATAATACAAATATTATTATTAATAAAAAATGCAAAAATTATGAGTTGCACCAAAGAGGCTTCAAGACACGCAACAACATTTTTACAACCAATCCAAATTTTTGTTTATTTTTAGACTGACTTGAAAACTGTAGGCGAGCATATTCATATTTCCATCATGTAAGAAAAAAATGATCTGTTGTTTATGGAGGAAGAATTAAATTTGTGGTTATTTATTATGTAAAACATCCTGTCACCGTAAGCTTTTTTCAATCTGCAAATTTTACACTTAAAAGCTGCCATTTACTATTTATACAGGTAAATTAACTATGATTTACAGCCATTGTTTGTTTGACATGACAGTGAAACAAAGTGACTGATTTATTCCATAATATTCAAAAGTCTTTGATGAATATTTTACAAAAAAGTACACTACAGCTCAATGGTTTCCAACCACCAGACTGCAGACCAGTACCGGTTCCTGGACCTTTTGGTTTTGGGCCGCAAAGTAAAAAAATAATAGTGTATTTTAATTTTTTTAATGGAAAGTACTTAATTATCATGAGCATTCTGGGTATTTTATTTTGAAAAATTGCCACCTCCACTTTTGCATGCATCACTTTTTCACTTGACTGCATGTGGTCTATGGCTTACAAGTTGAGGAGGTTCTGTGCCCAACACCAGCTAAAGCAAAAAGGACACATTTTGGATGCACAGTTGGAAGCAGCGATCCTGTCATGCCGAACTGCCGTTAGCATAGCCGTTAGCGTCGGATGAAAGTACACTTCCGGGTCACGTACTTTGGCGTTTTCCGTTTTTTCATTTTGGTTTTGGAAACAAATATCAAATAATGAGTGTTTTTCATGTTTTTGTTACATAATAAAAAACGAATGAACGAATGATACACGGATTCTATTCATTATACATTAACTTGAAATTAGTTTTAAGCGGCTTGACACAAATTTATGCTGTACATCATGATAAGAAACTGTCACGCAGCACAAAACCATTTTGTGCCAAGCAGCACCAAAAAAATATGAGGAAATCGTGTTCCTATGCACGAAAATGTACATTAATGAGAGTTTCCTGATCCGTGTGAGATATTGATAATATTGACGAATGTTAGAGAAAGGCAGAAGAACAGAAATGTATGTATTGGTAGATGTAATAGAGTTTGCAGAATAAATCTGAAAATATAGAACATACAATTAGAGCTGGGCGATATATTAAGATTCAAGATATACCGAGTTTTCTATTTTGGGTGGTATAGAAAATTACAATATCGCCTATATTGATACATATATAACTTTGTATAGCTTATTTTGTTTTTCAAATACTTGTCGCTTGTCGCTGCTTTCACTACTTCTCAGAACAGCATTAAAAGCACAGTTAGATGGATTACTGAGTGTGTTCTAACCCAGACTTTCCCCTGAACCAGCCACACTACAGAACTCACTCACACATGCTGTCCCTTAGAGGAGAAACAGACTAAACTGGCACATGTTGTGCAGGTTTTATTTGAATAAATATGCCTGTGTGACACATTTAACCCACCTTTCTGGACAGACTTCATTTGAAATGAAATGATCAAGATTTATATCTTACTGTATATCTCCATTTTGAGAAAAAATATTGAGTTTTGGTCCATATCTCCGAGCCCTACATGCAACTTACACCAGGGATTAGCAAACCTAAAATATACATTCCTCTGTAACATGCTGGGAAAAAAAATGATAAACTGAGAAAGTTTGTGCAAAGTGATGCTTTTTTTTTTCAAAGTGATGCTCCTGAAGGACATTGTGTCCATTTTCATGTTTTCTTAGCAACAGCAGAAGTCGTGCAGGAATCTTTAAAAAGACTCAGACGGAGGATGTAGAGAGGAGGATTCCTGTGTGCTCGTTTTAGAGCACACTTTCCTGATGGTTTCAGAGACGAGGCCAGCCAAGCATTTCAAGTGGCAGAGCAGCAATGTGGAGGAGAGCAGGTAGCGTAATGATCAGGTGAACAAGATGACATCAAGCGTCCTTAGACGGTCAGGGGCCGAGAGCCGATGTCCTTCCAGACTGAAAGAAGTACTGAGACGAGACAAAACCAACAGGCATTAGTGCATGTACTGCTCCACTGTGTGTGTGTGAGACACACACACACATCAAAAAAATAAAGTCACTGCAAACATTTTATTTGTCTTTTCTTAAAAAAAAAAAAATTAAACAATTTTTCTCACAAACACCATATATTCATCAATAATACATGTCTAAATGTATAACTAGAAATGTATGAAAATTTATTTGATTTGTTCCATATCGTAATTTTTTGGGTGCCGAATTTAAATCGATTTTTTTTTTTTTTTTTTTTGAACTTGCTTTTTTTATTAAAAAAAATTTATATATATATATTTCTCTTTTTTATTATTATTATTTATTTTTATTTTTTTTAATCAATATTTTTGTGTATTTGTGCAATATTTCAGTGGTTACAATGCTTTCAATGTGTTGCATGTACTTGATTTTATGATGGCAGTGTGTAATGCCTGCAATATTTATGCATGCATAGGTATTTTATTTTCATATAATCTGTTCAGATCAGTGTTTAAACTGATACAATAGGATAAATAATTTTCCTTATTTTTGTGCATTGTCAGTAACTCAGGGTGATTTATCCTTGATGTTCTCACTTACAGTTGTTACAATGCCGTCATTATGTTGTCATGGTTACTTTGAGACTTAGTAGTTTCAGTGAAAAGAAATGTAACGCTGCACCTTTTTTTTTTTTAGTGAAAATGTGCAAAAACACTAATAATAAATAATAAATAGGATGTTTTGACGCATATAGTTTGGACTCAATTTGTCCTCTGAATGATCAATATCTTCTGATGAACATATACAGCAACTTGATTTTTCATCTCTATGTTTAATTTTGATATTAACTAGGTAGAATATCTCGATATATCGTGATAATATTGTATCACGACCCTACATATCGTGATATGTATCGTATTACAACATCCTTGCCAGTACTCACCCCTACTATTTAGTAAAGTTAAATACTGCTGATAAAGTTTGAATATACTAAATAAACCATTTTTAAATGTTGGTTTTCACTGAAACATTGTGACAAATGTTTTCAAGTGTTGCAGATCTTGTGTACGGTGAGGTCAGTAGTATGTTCTATATCCTAGGTTCTCAAAGTGGGGTACGGGTATCCCCAGGGGTACGCAAATTGTCATGGGGGGTACGTGATTAGAAATGTTAAAAACATTGATTAATGTACCCAAGTTTGTATATCCAAGCAATAAGTGACATATCAGTCCCTGCTGGATTTGCTCTTTCAAATTTAAATAATTTTGTGGAAATTGTGTTGAATAATTGCAGGAAAATTTAACAATTTTATATTTAAATCGACTGCAGTCTTTGGAAAAAGCATGGGAAAATTGCAATTTTCCAAATATTGTGGAATATACATTGAATTTGTGTATTTAGATATCTGAGATATCCTAGCTTATTTATCTACAACTGAATTATTTGGTAATTTGGACAATAATTTATGTTTTTGATGGTCTAAAGGGCCAGATTTGTGCTGTAGCATTACATTATTATGTTTTTAAGTGTGCAGGAGTAGGGGGTACATGGCTTCAGGTTAAATGTCTGAAGGGGTACGGGGGTGCGAAAAGTTTGGGAACCACTGTTCTATATAATATGATGTATAAATAAAAGGTATCTTAAAAACGCAAGGTGGATTTTCTTTCAAATTCAATGGAAATCAAACAACTGTATACAATTTAGGAAAACATAAAGTGTTTCATGTTGAAACCTCAACATTTCCTACCTTTTAAAGTTACTGCTAGCCTTCATTATTATGTTAGCCTCTAATTAAAGTGAAACCGTGAAAATGTAGAATTTAAGAAGTGCTTATAGCCCTTAGGGCTACACGGTACCTATGAAGTAGCTCACAGTTTCAGAAAGATTGGTGACCCCCTGTTTTTGATAATAATAATAACAATCATGCAGAAATTATGTTTTCAATAGACTAATAAATGACAAACTGATAACCGTGGAAACGATTCAGGAAGAATGAAGCTAAAGGAACACATCACATACCAACTTGAACACAGAACTTGTGTTTTTAAAGAAAAACATGCACCATATGCCATTTTAATGAATACTTTCCCCCTTTACAATGTATAACTATACCCTACAGTATACATGCACCTGTGCTTTTATGATGTATGTGTGCACCTTCATTTTCACCTGCTGGAAAAGCTGGCCTGTTTGGTTCTCCTGTCATTTACAGGCAGACTGTGCAGCTAAATCCCTCTCGAGTACCATGAGGCCAGCAGTATGTTGTTTTTAGGGTCACTCCAAAAAGGACAAAAGGCAGAGGAAGCCCATTTCAGGCAGTTTTTTTTTCCTCTTTCATGCACTAAAAAACATGTATGGACTCATTATTAGGGTTAATAATATTCCTTAGGGGTTTAGTAATTTAAATGCTATTTTTTAAAAAAGCATCTGTCCCACAGTTGAATTTACATAGTGTTGTTCACTGTGATAGTTTTTACTCTTTGCCGCAATATTGTTTTCATTTGTTAAAGACAAAGCAATTTGTGTTTTTTAATTAAATAAAAAAAAAAATGAATGCTGTAGTGATTATTACACATTTTGTGTTTTATATCTTCTCAAATGACTTGATCATCATCTTTAGGTGGGTTTATTGAAGCTTGTGTTTTCATGTTTCAATTTATATAAAATCAAAAGTTTGACTTTGGATAAAAAAAAAAAAAGTGTTGTACTTTTTGTAATTAATACAACATGATTATTGTGATTAATTCAAATGTAGTTGTTTTAAAGTTTGTAGTAGTTTTTAATGCTTTACCCATCAAGGATTTATTTCCTGATAATAATAATAATAATAATAATAATAATAATAATAATAATAATAATAATAATAATAATAAAAATAAAAATAAAAATAAAAATAAAAATAAAAATAAAAACAGGGTTAAGCACTATTTAAATGAGCCAGAATGATATTTTCTTGACAAATATTTACTTGTTATTCACGATAAAGACAAAAGACAATTGCATTTACAATATAATCACAAGATTCTTCCTCTATTTTATATTTTATATTAGACAAACAATTTGTTGCATTTTCAGAAAATAAACAACAAATTCCCTTTACAAAAAGTAGTGGCAATTGGCTTGGGCTCCATATTTCAGATGACAGTTTGTGGTGTGTTCTTCTATCAGTTGGGATCAATACATTCAAAATTTGAAGTAGTTTAGTGACGCGTTTGTGTGGATTCCTGGAAATAATGGTGGGCTATCAGATGGTTTATGCAATAAAAGCATCCCAGAGTGGGGACAAACACTGGGACAAATACACATGCAAGCTTGTGCCTGATCACATTTCCATCATTGAATTATAGTCTGAAAAAGTTTCAGATCGATTTGAAACTTTAAATTAGAAGATACATCCCTCCACTTGTGCATGAAATCAAAATGAACACTTGAATTTTTTTGGGCATCAACAAGCAAATCCTCCATGAAGATGAAAGCAATTTGCATGTAAAACCGTGTTCGATTATTGTTATTTTTGATTCCTTTACCACATCATTTGGACAATTTAGGTATAAACTATGTCTCATTGTGCAGCTTTTTTTTTTTTTTTTTTTTTAAACTCAAGTTTTCAGGTTGGATCACAATACGCTCACCTAAAACATTTCATAGGTTCCTCCAAAATGCATTAGTCAACAGAAAACCTTTGAAACACATCAGTGTAACATAGACAAATGCCTGCCAAATATTCAACAAAGCAAACAACTTCTGAAGAATGTTTTAAAAGTTAAATTAAAAAAAATAATAAAAAAATCTACCAAATCTCATTATGTAAAATGCTCAAATCATGTAAATGTATCCTGCTTTCGTAGAATTTCCAAATAAGATCAATCCGACTATGAGAGCTGAGTGGAAAAAAGCTACTGTGAGCCACAGTTGAGTCACAAACACATTTGTTTACCTTGCCTTCACAGTGGCCATAATTGTAGAGCACAAAAGAGGACCAACCAGGTCCACTTGGAACCAAGTACCAGGTCCAAACGTGCCCTGAGCTTTTGTTGAGTTGTGCATTTTGCTGATCTGTGTGTGTGTGTGTGTGTGTGTGTGTGTGTGTGTGTGTGTGTGTGTGTGTGTGTGTGTGTGTGTGTTTTCTAACCGCTGTTACAAAAGAGAGCAGCTATGCTCAAATATTGGCACTCAAAGACAATGCAGAGGGCAGCAGCCCTCGCACAACCCTGAGGACCTGACATTTAATGGAGCGAAGTCTGTGTCCAATGCACAACGCTGACATTTGTTGGATTATGAGGATTAAAATCCCAAACAAAGGGACAAAACTGTTGAAGAAATCAGATTTTGTATGTGCATTAATCTGCAAATATGCTTCATTGTTAGATCATGTCTATCACCATTATCATGATAATGATTTCAAATAATTATTTTCATCTTGTCTGATTATGGGGTCTCAGATTCATGCAAATCAGGCATGTAGAATTCACACAAATGAATGTCTTTTTTCTTGTGTTTTAAAGGCAAACAGCTGTTGACGATATATAGAAACATCTGACAATTTTTGTGTTCTATTTGATATAATCAATCTCTGAATTATAATTTAACAACTGGTGTGACTGTGTTCAGATCTTCATACAGCATAAAAACCAAGAAATAGGCACAAACCACATTATACGCACTAAGCAGTTTCTAATAAAAGCTATAGAGTTTATCCTTGAGTAAATCACAGATTATTAATTAATAATTTAATATCATGAACACATTAACCTACAAATGTAGATATATTAGAATTATCCTAATTGTTTTGAGCAACTATATTATTAACTTCTTAAAATAAATCACACAATTCTATTGGACAATAGGTGCAGTTTCCAGGACTTAATTTGTATGCACAAAACCTTTTTTTTTAAATGTAGATACTTAACTACATTTTTTTAAATAATAATAATAATGAAATGTATTTCATACTGTCAAATATTACAGTGGGTCATAATATATTTGTGACACTTGTTTTTTTTTTGTTTTGTTTTTTTTTGCTTAAATTGAAAATGAATGTCACAAAAAAAAAATTTGGTCATTTAATAAAAAATAAAATAAAAATAAATAAATAAACTGTGACATATTTAAAAGAAACATGAAACTTAAATGTTATATTAAAGACAAATGCGGTTTTTAATTAAAAGTATAAGATGGACATTTATCTTACCTCCAGCTCAGCCTCCAGAGTCTGATTCAAACCTTTTCTGCGACCCTATCAATATAAAAACGAACATTTAAGCAGAACGATGCCATGACAGCAGCTTTATTTCTTCTGTTCTCCGTTTCTCCCATGTTGTCAGATTATGATCAGCATCCAATTAAAGCCCATGTTCTTGTTTTGTGGTGGCCTATTAGCATCATTTCGTCCATTAAGCGACATTAATTGTGAATGAATGCCAACTCCCGCGGAAGAATACGGCCTTGGAGAGCTCTGTCACATACTTTCTCCACTTGGGAGGACCTTTAACCTACTCAGCAGAGAACCGCACCGTTTCAAGTAGCGCTGCTGAAAGATACGCACCTGCCCGCTTTCTCCTCTCACACTGCGCCGCGGTTTAAGAGGAGAGAAAGTATTTGATCTAAATGCTGCTGCTCTGACTGCAAACCACACATTTATGGTTGAAAAGGTTCGAAAGATGTGGTTTGAATCCGAAGAATCTTCATTAAAAAATTAAAAAATTTTTTTTTTTTAAAAAAGGCCCGAGATTGACGCACAAGTTTGATATTGTTAATTACTTTCTTTTTTAGATCAATGATCATTTCAATGATAAAAGCAAACATCAGCCATAATTCTATGTCAACATTCCAAAAAAATAGAATTAAAAAACTTGATATATATATATATTTTTTTCAACCAATATATAAATAAAGGTTTCCAATACGTTTCTTATTCTTATTCTTATCAATTTGATAACACGCTAATGGTGTTTTTTCCCCTCCCATTCCAAAGACATATAACAGAAAAGTAAAAAAACAAACAACAAAAACAAAAAAGAGTAATGGTTCAATGATGATAAAACTGCATGATAAACAGAAGAGAATGGCATTGCCAAACGCTGTGCGTAAATTACGCACGGAATATATGTATATTTTTTAGACCAGTTTTACTTTGTCTTATTATTTAAAGAGATTAAAAATGATATATTGTTAAGAAGCAAGATAAACCTTCATTTGAGAGTAAATAAATCTCTTCGGTTCTGAACTCTGCACTGGGGTTGCAGGTCAGGACCCTGGTCCTTCAGCTGTCTCTCCACGTCTCTCGGGGTATTGAACTAGCAACGACGAGATGGAGAAAGGCACTTCAGAAAGCAGGCGTTTGGGATCTATCTGCTACAGTATGGCTGAGGGGGTGGGGGGGGGGGGGAGATGATATCAGAAAATAGTTTTGTCTGCAGGACACAAGCTACAATAATGCATAAATGGAGCTGTTATTGGGGTCCAACGACCCTGAAATGAGCCAATAACGGGTGTGAAGATGATCCTTGCATTAAACAACAATTGCGTAAATATAAGAACAATATTTATACCTTTTTTAGATTCATATTCTATTAGAATTGTACCGGCTTCATTGCATTTGGTGCGCATGGTGGATCATTTGTATGGATAATTCTTCACCTCCTTAAAATATGAATTACAACTAAAGTGGTGTTTTCCCAAAAGAAGTGCCTTATTCTGTAAGTTAATATCTTTCCGTGTGCGTAAAATGTTGTTTTTTTCTGAATTTTGGAGATGATTCAAATATTTGCTATTATATTAGGGGTTGGTTTAACTCTTATTTAATATTTACAATACATAAATACACAACTTCCGAACCATGCACATATTTATCAAACTCTTTTAACTAAATGGAGATGTTTTTTTTTTTCATGCGTATTTCTTCATTCACCAACCTTTCCTTGGCCTCCCTCACGATTCCTGCGCGCGCCACTTGCATCCACATCTCCTGAAGTTAACAAGATAATTTAGTCTTAAAACCACAATAATATTCACTTTTTAAAAAAAAAAAAAAAAAAATGTTTCTTTTTTACGCGCGGCAGACACACAACCATGCAGCTCCACATTTTTAATGGATCCTAATGTGGAGGGTTTGTGGACCAGGGTCCTGCTCTCTGACTCTGTAATCCACGGGGTTGAGAGGTTTGGTTCATTTACATATGGTTAGAGGTCTGGGCCGAGGCCTACCTTTCTGTGCTACTTGAAAAAAAGACGCTATAGCTTTTGTTAGTAAAAGAGTGGGGAAAAGACGCACAGGGGGTCTGGGAAGAAAATAGATATTGGGAGTTCAAAAATTGGGTTTTATTTGATAAGAGAAAGAAAGATTTCAGACTTTAAAACAAGGTTGCAGGTTTTGTTCTCACCCATCAAACCTGCTGCAGACTGCATGAAAAAAGAGAGAGAGAGAGAGGAAAACCAGACTCGTGTGACGACGATTCGTCTCAATCTGCTCCTCGTCTTCTCCATGTGGCGCCATAATTGATGGCTGACCATGTCACATCTTCATTTGCTCAATTAAAGCTGCCATGCCATACTAAATTACATTAGTGTCTCCATGCAGGAGGAGTGCTTCACGGAAGGTTCCTGCACATTTCTCAACACCTGCTTCCTTCCTTCTCTGCAAAGTGAGGATGAAAAATCCAAAAGTGAGTGAAAATGTACCATCCCGCTTTTACATGATCAGCATATTGATCAGTCCTCTCTGGGCGCATATATACTGTACGTCTTTAAAATGTCCCAATTTGAGGCCGCCATTGGAAATATGTATTAACTGCAGTTCTTTATTGTCATTTGTCTGTGCACTCTTTCTCTTTTGACCCGCTTGTTGTGAAGCTCTTCTTATTCTTCCCCTGGCGCCAGTCAGTTTGCTGAGAGATTACAATGTCAGGTCAACACTGCAGAGTGTCATTGATGCATGTTGACCACATTAAAGTGTTTGGAGGCTTGCGTTGTAGCATCCACGTAATATATAAAAACACATTTATGAACCAAGGGATTTCAGTTTTAAAGTCAAAGGTTAGGTTTAGCAACCCAGAGTTTTATTCAATTATTATTAATAATTAGCCTATACATCTTTTCACCGGTTAGACGCTCTGTCCATAAAAGTGTGTGAACTGCAGGTTCGTAAATCTGGCTTGTTGCCCAATAATAATAATAATAATAATAATAATAATAATAATAATAATAATAATAATATTTTACTGCAGTGCATGTTGTCGACAGAAACAGTTCATTAAAGTGACATGTTATGTCATTTTATGTTTAACCCCCCCCCCAAAAAAAACACGCAGTTTAATTCAGTGGTTGTTAAAGTAATAAAATAAAATACACCTTTATTATTATTATTATTATTATTATTATTATTATTATTATTATTATTATTATTATAATAATAATAATAATAATAATAAATAAGCATGCAAACAAATAAATAAATAAATAGATACATAATTAAATAATTGGGTTAAGTATGGTATGCTATATATAAATTGCTATATAAAATGATGTCTATATCTATATTCACTATAGGAATGAAAGTGTATGCATCAAAGCTTGTATTAAATACTTCATTTGTATTGCAGCGATATTTGTTTATCATGAATATCCTTCTTTTTAATGTTTCAATCTTTTTTCCCCAATATATGAAGTGCCATTTTTCTTCTTACACTTGCTGCTCTATTATTCAAAATTTCCCAACTGTGGGACAAATTAAGGACTATTTTACTAAATGTCATAAGAATATAACAAACAGTAACACAGACTCATTATCATCAGTATAAGATGTTGGCAGAAAAGTGAGGGTCATCTTACTGATATTATACATAACATGCAGGATACTAGCTCAAATATGACTTGTGTGCAGGTGGTTCACAATTATTACATTAAATAATATGTTATTTGAGATATGTTTGTTAATATTTATTATTTTTTATTACTTTGACTTTATGGAAATGTAAAGGAGTTAAATTCTCATATGTTTCCCTCAAATAGTTTAAAAGTCCCTGTACCAGTGTTGGCAGGCACAGCCGTAAATGTCCACACTGTGCACTTTCCCCTGTTATTCCCTTCACAGTATATCATTTGAACGTATTCGGGCTTGTCCCTCACTGCAGGGCTAAACTGATGCTCAAGAAGCACAAATGAGGCGGCCATACAACTTCACTGTGGCTCTTTGATGATACTCGGTGGCCCTCATGTCTGTCCAAAGTGCTCTTAAAGTTTCTAGAAAGAGAGAAATTCCCCCTCATTGACGCAAAAAAATAGTGTGGATCAGCTGGATATGTATATGCTGAAAAGGGCGAGATATTAAATGTGAGGCTTTTGTTGATCTATACAGGTTAATGTGCAGCAAAGTGATGTGTTGATGAATAATTTCCCTTAAAATGTCAATGACGATTGTTGGCCGGTTTCGCTCCGCCCCCTTATGTTTGTCGTAAACCTGGCTCCTGGCTCCAATAAACCCGGGCTAAGAGCGCCCTGGGCTCGCCTCCTTCTCGAAGGCGATCAATAGGATCTCAGGCGCACTACAAGCACTCTCTTACGTAGACATCCACCAAGGAGAGAGCCGATACAACAACACAGTTGATCTGCTCAAACACTAAAAATCTACCTGCTTTCTGAAACATGTCGTTGAGCCCAAAGCACACAACGCCTTTTTCAGTGACAGATATTTTGAGTCCAATCGAGGAGACCTACAAGAGGTTCAGTGGCATGGACGGCACTGGGAACCTAACCTCTCCACTGGGAGCCTACCGGCAGCCTCAGGTGTCTCAGACCGGCATGCAGCAGCACTCCATGGGCCACAACGCCTCCGTGGCCACCACTTACCACATGCCGCACACCGTCTCCCAGTTCTCCCACAGCGCAATGGGAGGATACTGCAATGGAAGCATTGGCAACATGGGAGAACTCCCGTCGTACCAGGAAAGCATGCGGAATAGTGCAGCAGCAACAGGATGGTACAGCACCAACCCGGACCCAAGATACTCCACAAGTAAGTTATTATTGTCTGCTTTTACGCACGCACTTTCACATGGTTCTGTTTAAGAAAACTCATTTAAAGCATCCAAATGAGATACATTTTTGGAGTTAGATATTAATGTAGATACAGCACAATATTTACATTTTTTTAACAGATAATTGTAAAGATAAAATAATTAAATTAGATAAATATGGTTAGGTATTAAACTGAAATGTAGATCATAATTTTATTTAACCATGACCAATAACGTGAACGTGATACTAATTTATTATTATTATTATTATTATTATTATTATTATAATAATAATAATAATAATAATAATAATAATAATAATAATAATAATAATAATAAATAATATTTTTGTTCACAAAACTAATTGTTTAGGATATTTCTGCATGATTCCAACAAACCTTAAAAACACAAATACAACAAATACTATTTCTACTTCAGGCGACATATAGTGTTTTCCTCTTCTTTTCATTGAACGCATGTTATTTGTATGTATATGTTTAAGTTTCTAGATTCATGGGACCTTCCACAGGTATGAACATGACGGGGATGGGGAGCCTCACAGGGATGGCGGACGCCTCCAAAGCCATGCCAGCCCTGCACGCTGCGCCCAGGCGGAAGCGGCGCGTCCTCTTCTCCCAGGCGCAGGTCTACGAGCTGGAGCGGAGGTTCAAGCAGCAGAAGTACCTGTCGGCACCCGAGAGGGAGCACCTGGCCAGCATGATTCACTTGACTCCGACCCAGGTGAAGATCTGGTTCCAGAACCATCGGTATAAGATGAAGCGCCAGGCCAAAGACAAGGCGGCGCAGCTGCAGCAGCAGCAGCAACAGGATGGAAACCTGTGCCAGCAGCAGCAGCAGCAGCAGCAGTCTCCCCGGCGCGTGGCCGTGCCAGTGCTGGTGAAGGACGGTAAACCGTGCCAGAACGGCTCCAACACGCCGACACCGAACCAGCAACAGGTGCAACAGAACCAGCAACAGAACGGAGCAGGGGTGGTGCTCGGGTCCTCGACAGGCGGCCTAGGCCATCAGAGCCAGCAGCAGGTGAACGCTTTGGAGCTGGAGGAGATGTCCCCCAGCCCCCCCTCACTGCACAGCCAGATCAACATGGGCCAGATAGACACGTCTGCTGTAGATTACACCAGTAATATGGTCAGCTCAAACCTCCTGTACGGCAGGACGTGGTAGGACCTCATATACAGTATATACTGTACTGTACTGTCACTTTTTCATTTTTCTATTCTATATATATATATATATATATATATATATATATATATATATATATATATATATATATATATATATATATATATTAGTAAGGTGACCCTTGGTGTCTCTCAGGGCTGCAGCAGACTCGCACTATGGCTGATCAGAGGCACATTTTCTTGACATCTCTGAAAGAGGACAGTCTATTTTTGAAAACTGCCCTTCCAAGCAGCCTCCCTGTCGTTTCTGGACTTTTTTTTTTTTGTTTTGTTTTTTGTAATCCATGTCTGGGACCTTCTACTTCCTTATGATGTTTTAAACGTGTATAAACTCTGACGGTGAAACCCAAAGTGATGCTGCTTCACTTGAGTTTCTGGACTTAAAGGGGTGACGGTGATCAGGTCCGAAGTACAGAAAACCATGCACCACCCCATGGATAATCTGGTATTTTATCATATTAATATTGTAAACTAATGTATTCATTTAGACTTACTGAATAAAGTAGGAACTTGTACATTTGGTTAACACACGAGGATGCGTTTACCTGTATAATATCCGTCAATGCGTCTATACTTTTTATGTTTTCTTTATTCTTTTTGTAAGTTAAAAAAAAAAAAAGAAGAAATAAAAAAAAAAAAAAAAAAAAAAAAGAGGATCAAAATGCGTGATGGCTGCTGTATTTGTTTCGAAACCCCAAATGAACGTAACAATAAATAACTTGAAGTGTGAGAGCTATTCCTGAACAAGTAATTTTTGGAGTGCATTTTCATTATGTTGTGATTGAGACCAAATTAAGGTGGGAAGCAAGGTCGATGAGAGGGCCAGCATTGTTCAGGTGACATGTTGGAGGGCTGCCTTTCATGGAGACGTCTGCACGAGTCTCACAGCGGCAAAACAGCCTGTTCTTTTTAGTGGTTTTTCTTTTAAATAATAATAATACTAAAATCACCCGCAATTTCCAGCAGGTTTTAAACAGACTTTGATTCTGGGATTTGTTTCATTGTTTTTCCCTCACGTTTTTATAATAACCCTTTGCTTCTATTAATGTTATTATTTTGTAAAAAGGCAAAATCTGTTTTGTTGCAGTTTAATGAATCATTTTTTGTTCATTTTTTCTTAAAAAAAAAAAAAAATTACAACAATTTGATACGAAGATATCTAATTTATTATTATTATTATTATTATTATTATTATTATTATTATTATTATTATTATTATTATTATTATTATTATTATTATATCAAGCAGCCTAAAACAACCCCAGGCTTTTGTAATCTTTTTATAACCGAATTTTAAAAAAAACCTAATTTGTTATTTCAGTATAGTTATTGCCTACAAATATTTATTTTGTTATTATAAAAAGAGTGCAACGAAAAGTCAACTTTTAAACATTTCTTAAATTGACTAGAGATTAATTTCATATAAAATAAATTCATGTTTATGGGTAAAATTTCATTAAATCCCTCATTGTTCTGGTTTTACATTAATTTGTTGATAGATTAATTGTATAATTCAAACTAAATATTTGTTTTGTTGACATTTAAAAAAAACAGTTGTCAAACATCTTTTTAAATGACATATTTAATAAGAGTGTGTTTTTCTAATAAAAGTGTTTTTTATGCTTTATGTATCTGTTGGTTAAAATCCCACATATGCATTAATCTTTCTAGTTTGTATTGACAGGTTAATGCTTTTAAGTGCTGTGCAGCACATTAACAGGCTTCTATTTTTAAAATCACATTTATTGAGATGGAAACACACACACACACACACACACACACACACACACACAGAAAAGTCTCATCTTTATTTTATGGAAACAGACATCACAGTATTTAAGGTTAGCACTTCTAGCATCAGCTTTGCTTCGCCTTTACCTCCGTCCTCCAAAGCTTTTTTTGCACAATGGCAGCGGGTGATAATCGAACCTAAGATTTCATTTCCCGTGGTCATTTGAACGCATTCGGAAATTACTTCTCAATCCCTTTTGCTGATGACACCCTGTGATGATGATGATGATGATGATGGTGATGATGGTGGTGGTGGCTATCAGTGTATCTCAATGGAGACCTTGGAGAGCTTCCATTCCCAACCCCTTCACATACCTGGCAGCTGTATGTATATGTGCGATCATCTATACACTCGAAGGAAGCGTCGGAGCCAATATGCACCTGACATTTGGAATTGAGCGTAGCGGCTCCATCAGAAAGAGAGCTTGATAAGAGCATTAAAAAGAGAAATGCATTCCACAATATATACACTTTGATGCTGCAAGATGCTCATGATAGATTTTGTCTCTAAATTGAGGACATGAATGAGCTGTCAACAAAGCTTTTGATGGTGGACCACATGAAATGAAAGTGGAGGTGAAGCCATTCTTTTCTCCTTTCAATGGGCATAGTTATGGCGCACTAATAGGCTATGCTGGGTAATCACTGGCCATTGTGCCTGTTGCTTCTCTGGGTTTATTGGGGGGTACCTCTCTTTGTAAGGATATATGAGGTAGGCTCTCCACTGTAATTGGTGCTGGCATCATCATTTCTGTCTGGAAAGTTTCAGGGCTGCAGAGTGTGTTTGTTGTCACATTGGTAGTTCAGACTGATTAATAGTTGGTTGTGTTTCCAGCATCTATACAAACACACCCAGAAGATGTGTATGTTGTATAAAATAGTCCTTATCATCAATGTTTCAATTGTGTTTGAAATGGTTCTGCTTCGCCTCTGAGACTATACATTTCATTAGCATGAAGCCCGATGAAATATTTATTTTAATTGAAAAGGTTGGAAAATGGATGAATGGATGTAAACTTTTCTCGCATGCATATTACCTTGTATGATGTAAAGGTAGAAGGAAACCTTGCATCAGTCTCTGTAAGCCCTCCCTCCCTCCCTCCCTGCCTCCCTCCAACTCCTTTCTTTCCCATTATTCTACTTAATATGTCAGAAGGTCTGATCGCAGAGAAACCTTTTCAAGTCCTATTGATGGGTACCTCAATTGACCATGGCGACCTAGCAACCCAGAGAGCGCTAATTAGCGAGGGGTTTAACATTATTGGCTGCATGGTTTACACAGAAACATAGGCCAAACATATAACCTCATGCATTCACGTTCAGTAAGGCTTTTATCTTTACTTTTTCTGCAGCGAATGGGAAAGAAAAATCTGTTTTATTGGTCATGAATAAAAATAATTGAGCTGTGAGCATAGATGAGGTTATATATGTTTTTCTACAAAAACGTAGATGGAAAAAATAAAGCACATGCATGCTATTAAATTATAGGAATGTTTAAAGTATACAACGTAATTTCCTGGAAACATTCCCCTGATGTTTTGGAGATTTTTCCTGTATCACTAGCTGGGTTTCCATTACAGATTTTCGCAAAGTAAAAGTGATATTTCTAAATATCTACAAAGTATAATTGCACTTTGAACATGTTTCCATTAAACGTTTGGTTTGGGCAGGCGCCTCGTAACTCCCGTGAAATCTCATCCCACGAGACTTTGCTGCAGAAAGATGGACGCTCAAACCTCCTTTTAACTCTCTGTATTCCTTTGTTGTTTCACGTCTAATGTGGCAGTAATCATTTTAAAGTATAATGGTAAGAAATACTATATCCAGGTCTCTTCTTCTGTTTACACGTACCGCGCCATTTTTTCTCGGAGAGAAGTGGTCATGTGACCAGGTACGTCGCATTCTGTGAGTTTGCGGGAAAAGTGTTTCCGTAGCGCTTTGTGACACATTTCAATATTGAAACGTCTGAAATACCTCCTCATGAAAACGCCAAAACTTTTTAGCGATATGAGTGCTTTTTAGAAATTTAGGTGTTTCCATTACCAGTTTTTGATGCGCGACTTCGATTTTGCGCATTTTCCAGGGTATTGGTTACGCAGCTAGTGTGAGAGTGAACTCTACAAGTCTTGGTTTATAAAAAGTCTCCTGTTTTTTCAAAGGAAATTATTATAAAAGCTGACCCTGAATGCATACATTTCTCTCGCCAATACTTTTTTTTTGAATGAAAGAATTGTGTCTCCTTTGCATAATCTGAGTTTAAATGTATTTTCTCTTTCTGCACTTTCACTTTCTGATGCTGTTGGTCGCCATGAATACAATTTTGGTAATACAAGGGATTTTGGTGATTATGGAAGCTATTCACAACCATCTATACAAGACGAAGGGAGGTCGAGGTTGAAGGACCAGGCTAGGTGTGTGTGTGCATGCGTGCATGTTTGTGTGTGTGTGTGTGTTTGGTCTCGGAGAGGAGGGGGGGGGCATCCCTGATTAGAAAACCATGTCACATTCTCCCCTGCACTGGCCGGACTCACCGCACAGGCAGTAATCCCCCCTCCAAGTCTCCCTATGCATGTTATTCAGTTCTCTCATAAGTAGTTAAAGAAACTGTTTTCAGTTGCCACTAATAACTACTGACCTCCAGTGACACAGACCAACAATGCGTTTGTCAGGCCTGAAACGCACAACTGAAGCTGATTAGGAACTCAAGAGGTTTGAACCAAGAATCAATGGCCGCTCTGTCCTGCACCAGTGCTTCCAGCATGGTGCTCATGATTGTGGGACCCCCATTAGTTATGCCTCATTAAGTCCCACAACCTCGCCTTTAGGAAAATTAGTTCAGCCCGTTTCTGAAATCAGACTCCCACCATGAGTGGAGATAGATCTGTTTTACTGTCCAATCATATTACGAACAGGTGTTTACGTTTTTGTTTTGTTTGGTTTTTTTTTACATTAAACGTTCACTTATTTATCGGTACTTAATTTTCTTTGAAGATACTGATGGTCTAATATAAAAAATGCATGTTTTACACATTATATTGTACCAAATGTAATTCACTAGGGAAGGTAAACTCAAGTACAAACTTTAATCACATACTCAACCCTTACTCACACAAAATACATTTTTAAAATTTTAATATTCAACAAACTCAAAGCTGGAGTCTGTGTGGATCCATCAAATTTTAACTTTGCCCTTTAATCCTGTCTGGTTGTTGATATGAAGTAAAATGGTAGCTGAAACGGTTCCAAGCTGCAGACATCATTCATTAAAGATTTACACAATAAGCACAAGGACACACTTTTTTTTTTTTGCGAGAGATCTGTAACTTACAGACTGTAAGCCCTTTAAAACACGGCAAATTATATAATAACGTTCCATCCTTGGAATTGGTTTTAATCAGCCCCAAACATTGTTTTAAAAAAGCAAATTAAATGAGCATAAAAAAAACGTTCAATTGTCTTTGACCAAATATGTAAAGAGATGGGAAAATGAGTAAGAAAATGAGTTTTTCATTCAGGATTATATAAAAAGACGTATTTATAGGACAAAAGAGTTCATCTCCGTCCTCCACAACACTCCTCTTTACTTTTGAACCAGCAAGTGGTTTTCTCCCAGCTCACCGTTGCCACGGTAATGGCCAGCTGCCAGTCTGTGGATCACTGGTTAATAGGGCCAGGGCTGGAGAGCAGTTCAATAAAGGTAAGCAATGGATAAGATCTGCGTGTGTGTGCGTGTGTGTGTGTGTGTGTTGGCCAGGGCAAAGTTAGTTTGTCTGCTCGTGAGGTTCCCCCTGCTTTGTTTTCAGCCTTTTTAATATTTCATTCTTTTTAACAGATGAAAGTAAACACACTAATAAAAGTCATGAATGTGGTCATTTTTAATGCTGTCAGAGCATCCAAGTTTTAAAAACGTTATATATTATACTACAATGCAGTTCATTTTTAGCCTCTACTCAAAAAAAGTAATACCTTCTATCTTTAGTTTTTCATCTGGCAAGTACATAACTTCACCTTTTACCTCAAAAAATATAAGATAAGCTAAACTTAAATATTCACAACATTAGAAATCAGCATAAAAAATGGCTTAAAGTATTTGGTGCTTTAAAATTAATAACTAAAACCAATGTTAGCAAGTCAAACCTTTGTACTTAAAGGCTTCTTTTGGCACATCAAAGTTAAAATCATCTCAATTTATAGGATAAAGAAAAGATGTATGGAAACAGATGCATGGCATTTATATGTAAAGATTGATCCTGATGCAATAATGACAAAAATCTCAAACAATGGAAAGCAATCTTGATTAAAAGCATTTGCAAATGATTTGGTAATAAATTGTCGTCAAATTCTTCAGAAAATGTAAGTTTTAAGGATTATGTAGTAAATTTAATCACCAATAGATGGAGGTGCATTTAGTGAACAAAAAAAAAAAAAAGGTTCAAAATCTTTTGAAAATACAAGGAAAACATAAATAAGGCGTAATAAGGCTCTCAGGACTAGTTAAGGGGGTAATGAGCCAACAGTAATGACACACAAACACACACCCCTACATGAATGGCAAAAGACAACAGAGGCAGCCATCACTCAAAAGCTATGTCTGTCAAATTAAGCCCAGAAGGACATAATCGTTTCTTCAAATATAGCATTCGGTAATCTTCTCCCCTTCAAAACACGCAGGAGTCTCAATATAACTGTCCCAGAGGGCCACAGGGGCCAAACAGGACCACCCACTTTCTTTTCAATTATCATCTTGGAGCAACCTGTCTCCTCTCCAGCATTCAGCGAGAGACACTGACTGCTCTCCAGAGGGAATTACAATTAGATTGCTGTTTGTCCCTCGAATAAACTTCCAGACTGTAGCTGACAATCTCAACTAGATGGAGCATGTGACCCCGAGGACAAACAGGATTACACCCCCAAATCCCATGTTCCTTTTCTGTGCACTCTCTCTTCCTCTTAAGACGCAGTGATCAGGACGTCTCTGGGTGGAGGCAGGGAGAAAGAACAGAAGGGGACGTGACTGAATTCCTTTGGTGAAACAGTGACAACTCTTTTTTTTTTTACCCCCACCTGTTGCCAAGTGAATGGGTTTCACAACAAGCTATAGGAACACGCACTTTAACCTTTAGGAATCAGCTCCTTGCTTTCGTCCGTCATTTTTGCTAAAATATTTCCATTCTTTGTTTATCCTCTTTCCTCATGTCGGCATTTATCATCTTGTTTTTGCAATCATCAGGCATATTCACAAACAATAAATGCATAGATTAAATTGCATATTATATGCATAATTGTGACAATAACCACTGTGGATGGGACAATAGACAGAGTTCACAATATGACACGATAGCCGATAATCTGCTCACAATTACGATTTTTTGGAACGGGAAGAAAAACCAAAAAATTGCAGTTGGAAAAATAACTATTATTTGACTTATACAATGGTCCAAACTTACTGTTGGTATGACTTTTTCAACCCAAGAGTAATATAAAAAAAATAAACAATACCATAAATAAGACAAATTCTTCAAAAAGTGCCAGTTTGAAATAGAACTCATATTCAGAGCCTGACAATTAATGACAGCCCAACATTAAAACCAAACATGTCATCGTCATAACAACCTTCAAAAATATTCTTATCTGTGCATGAACTTTACATAACAAGTTTTTCTTTTTTTTTTTTTTTTTTGAAATTTCAAACTAAAACAGTCGACACAGATACACAATATGGACATATTTGTTTTTTTTAGTTTATATTTTTTACCATATTAGCATGTCTACTAGTGCTGTAACAATACATCGATCCATATCGATACATCGATTAATTACATAACAATCCAAATACATCGATGCACAATGAAAACATCTTTAAGATATGCTTTTACATTGAAATTCACATAGCACGTCTGCCACCATTTCCTGCGCGGGGATGGTGGCATAATGTAGCAAATGCCACGCGACAACAAAGCCTTGCAACCCCTGCTGCCACCCACCTTTGTGCACGGTACTCTGCAGCCGCCGACCTGTAATGCCCCACTGCTGCTTCCTGAAGTGGAACCAACCGCCATAAAACACCAACGAAGAAGACACGGAAGTAACCCGAGAACGGCACAGAACCTGCGTTGTTGACATTGTTGCTCGGCAAAGCGAGGAGTCAAGGATAAGAAGCCACGCGAGGAAAGAGGTAAAAATGATGAACAATATATCTGGAAATTATGAAATAATGAAATTGCAGCGCTATAGTAGTGATGCTGATTTTTAAAACGATAAGAATTGGGTTGAAGAAGGTGGTTTTGTTAGGGGTTTAGCACGCACGTGAGTGCACACACACGCTAACTGAGATCTGATACTTTCAGTATTCGGTCCGTGCTCGTAAATAGGTTTATTTATATTAACTCTCCACAACAATTAGCGTCTGTTCATGTAAATAAACAGTACTACTGAATAACAAGTGTCTGGAAGTTCACTTAAGATATTTATTTAATGTAAAGAAGAAAAAAAATGTATCAAAACCATATATGTAGCATTATTATTCATGTACCCTTCGTTCTTTGGTTATTCCGTTTTAAAACCAAATCAAAACAAATAAACCATGTGGTTATTTTTGTTTTACACAAATTCATCAAATGCCCCTTAAAATACGTTTTTATACTTAGTTATATTACAATGTTGCTTCATTAACATGTCAATGTTAAAATAATAATAATATTATTATTAATAACATGACACTTTTTTCCCCATCTGGTTACAGTTCATTACAGTGACATCAGCTGTCAAAATAGCCATATTTTTGTATTATTAAAAACGTATTGCCCCGTAGAAATTTCAATAAAACTACTAGATACTTTTTATCACTCACACAATTCAAGGTCTAACACTTTGTTAAATGTTACAGAATGATGTTTATACTGTTTATTTAATGCCTGATACCTGAAATAAAATGGTCAAATCATATTTCAGCGTTTTTTCTGGGAGTTGATACAGATGTAAATGATTGTGTGAGATGGACATACGATATCACATCATATCGATCGCCGGCTGGAAAATGTATCGTGATATCGGCAAACATCGTTTCACCATCCAAACATATCGTCATCACATGGTGTCGTGATGAAGCTGGTGATTTACACCCCTAATGTCTAGATTTTCTGGCAGCAATTGGGACCTTTGGACATCGACCGTTGTCTCCTGCAGTTGAACAGACAGATGTAGGGATGGAAAGATGTACTTCAGAGAGGACGGGACAAAGAAGGGCATGAGAGAGCTATTGTTGGTTAATACGTTGTGCAGCGGTGTGTAATCTGATATGCCAGTGTTATGACATTATGTGTCGAAAGAATAATCAGGAGAAATATAGTTCTCAAGTTCTGTAAAGAGAAGTGTGAACCAAAGGGGTGGATGTGTGCTTCAAAGTGTGACAGAGCAAATTTTTGCTGGAACAAACATTTCGAAGTTGTATGTATCAAAAAAAAAAATCAGTCCAGAAACCCCTAGCATGCCACTAGGGGTTTCTGGACCGAGGGTAGAGGGTCGTCTTCTGATCGACAGGTTGGGGGTTCGATCCCAGTACCTGACTATGTGTCGAAGTGTCCTTGGGCAAGACACTGAACCCTAAGTTGCTCCCAGTGGTCGACTAGGGCCTTGCATGGCAGTCCTGTCCCATTGGTGTGTGAATGTGAGAGTGATTGGGTGAATGAGCTGATATGTAAAGCGCTTTGACACTGCTTCAGTGTGGTGATAAAGCGCTATATAAAATCAAGTCCATTTACCATTTTTTTTTATACTCCCTTTTCACAGCCCCAACAGATACCCCACAGAACCTGGGACGCACATAGGCACCTAATTATTCTAAAATAACAGATTTATATCGGTATTTATAATGTTTGAGAATGCTATTTTAATTTACAACTTTCTGTTCGTGATATAAGCATAGATAATATGTGTTAATTTTCACCTTTTATCTATAATACACATCATATTAGTGAGTTATATGTTTCTTTTTTTTTTTGTTTTTATTCACGTCCAGATTATCTATGTATCTTCATGTCTGGATTATTTACTTATTTAGGCCACTATATCTCTGACAATTTGTATATTTACTCCCCCCCAACCTCCTTCCAGGGGGCCATCTTGAGTTTTTTTTTTTAATTTACTCCTAACTTGTATCTTTTGACTATTCTCTGCCCATTGAAACCTCATCAGTGCAAATAACAATCTGACTGAGGATTTGTCTCAGGGAGAGCAATTAGTGTCTGAATCCTCGTGGGACCAACACAGTGTGTTAGATGGGAGACTGACTGTCCAGTGGAACTGGAGTGTTTATTTGCCCCGCTGCAGGCAGCTGGTCATACGAAGGCACTGAATGGGTTCGCTGACGCCTCCCTGCAGGGGGTACGGACGTCGAGAAAGGTAAAGGGAACTATTTTGCAACTCCGCTCTCCACAAAGCATCCAACCCAATCAAAGAGCGGCCATTTCCACCTCCACCCATCCCACCTTTTTTGTGGATGGAGGCGAGTGGGCAGGCAGACGATGAGAGGAGGGTGTTTGTATGTGTGTGCATGGGGGGGGGGGGCACTTTGGCTGCCAAAGAACCCCCCCCCACCCCCAGACACACACACACCACCCCCTCCTTTTTGCTGTCCTGTCTGTGCAGCCAGCCACACTTCACATCTAATTAGCGGTCACATCCACTGGCCCCTAATCAGCAGGACATGTTAAAACTGCCCTAATCAGGCCTAATCCTGGCTTTGTGCCACACACACACACACACACACACACACACACACACACACACACACACACACACACACACACTAGCTACTTATCCCATCTGCTGTATTGATTAGTGGTTGATTTAGGGATTTTGTGGTCAATACACATTAATCTGCAGTAGGTTCAGGCCGTGTGTATGTATGATGTCATGTCAACGCTTCACTTCAATCATAAAACAGAATAAATCCGTTGGAATATGAACTTAAATTCAAGTATAACCACATCCATGCTGCTTGGAAGTTTTAGAAGTAAATAACTGTGTCTTTAATCAGCTAAAAAAGTGAAGGTTATATGTTTGACTTCTCATTTTCTACCAATGCTTGGTGGTTTGAACATGTTTGTCACAGGTGGAAGATGAAGGGATATCTTCACGGTTTCTGAGCGGAGATTTCATGTTCTCCAGAGTGTGCGTGCAGGTTTTTCTCACGGGTTCCAAAAATGTCTCGTAAATCACAGACGACCCATCCGCGGTGTATACAGTGGATGATCTCAAGAGACCCAATGTAACAAATGAAAGTGAGTGAATGGATCAACGTTTGTAACCAAGATCCACTTCAGTTTAATGAGAAAACTATACCAGAATACATTTATCTATTTAAAAAGAATATTATTATTGACTTCATTATTATTATTATCATGAACCACATTTTTTATCTTTGCTATCATGCAAAGTATTGGCACACACTCGTTACTGAATTATTTCCTTTCGGCCATTTTGGCACATTAAGCACACATGATCTGTTTTCTGGTTTCATCGCTGAAAACGACTCTCCTTCTTCCACTTGCTGTGAACACCTCCTCTAATTACTGAGCTGGTAATTTGGGTGCAGGAGAATGTTGTAATTTATCACTTATTGCATTCTTTGGGCAAATAATGAGTCTGTAGTGTTAATTAGGGTCTAATGCATAGGCACTCAAGAATGGGTGTGAATAGTAATGCTGTGAGGTGAAGATGGATTTTCTCCTCCTATGCAGATTATTCAGCGATATTTCATCCTGAGGGATCCTGTTAATATGGAAATATCAAAATAAAATTCAAAAGTGGGAAATAGCAAGTTATTTATTGGCATTTTTTTGTGTAAAACATGTACTTTTTTAAACTACTGGTGTCAAATTGCAGTCTTGCCTATACCTGTACATACAAATAAAAACCCCCAGGGTTCTGAGACGACCCAGGAATCATCAGTGAGTCCATCAACATTAACAGTATGGATGCATTTTAATCTAAGTGCTGAACCGTGGAGAAGGGATTTGGTAATTACCATACTTTTCAGTGATATAAGGCCACAAATTAAAATCTCCACCAACTTCTCAAGTGACAACTCATCTAATCAGGGGGACAATCACAGAGCCTTGCTGTTTACTGATTGCTCTAATCAAAAATGGCTTCTTCAAACACAGCTAATTGGTCAGTTTACTCATGGAACGGGGAGGCAAATGTAGAGGGGCCTCTGTCGTGATTTGAAGGGCCCAAATATCTCCCATTTGCATTGAGTGCCACCAGAATGCACTTGACTCCCACCAGAATGCACTTGACTCCCACAAGTTATCAGCAAAACCAGACAATTATTCATCAGCTACAAATTGGCACATCAAAGTCAAATCAGAGAATTACCGTCAGTAAGACCCTAAAGCAGCAGCCCAGAGAAAAAAAAGGTGGCCTTTGATTGACCGCGTTGCCCTTCACTCGGTTCAGCAGCCCCACACTGTGGAGCTGGGAGCAACAATAGCCTGACATGGTTTGTTTATCACTGCTTGTCAGCTCCAGAGGTGAATGAAATGGGTTTATATACGATGAGCTTATATATTTTGTAGATGTAATTAAGGCTGAACGATTAATTGCATTTGAGATATTATCGCAATATCATAAAAAGCGATTTTCTAATCGCAAAGGCTGCGATTCTTTATTTTATTTTTTGTCTTTGTCTGCACATGCTGTCAAAGGTCATTGTGAGTTTGTTTTACCTAAAAAACATCCAATTGGTTAAAGCAGATACTAGTTCTAGTTACTTTTCCTACACTTTAGTGTGATGTTACTGACTGGATATTAGTAAGCTTTATTTTATATATATATATATATATATGTTTATTTTATTTATTTATAGAGTGTCCTGTTAAGTGTCAGAGAGTGTTTAAGAAGTGCAGTCCACATATTTACATGTTTCATGAAACGTGAAGTTAGTTAGATATGTTGAAGAGGTAAAGCCACAGATTTGTTTGCTTTATTGTTGTAATCTGTGCTTTAAAATGTATATTTTATATTCATTTTTTAAAGTTTAAATAAATCTTAAATTGTTTATTATGGAACAGTATAACAGTATAATCGCACATTAAATCGCAATCGCAATATTGAGGGAAAAAAAAATCGCAATTAGATTGTTTTCCAAAATTGTTCAGCCCTAGATGTAACTTAGTGAATATTTGTTTTCCAAAAGATGGTGAGTTAGAACGGAGGAACAGAACTCAGACGAGAGTTTATCAGGTGGGCAGAGGCAGACACTATACTGTGAGTGTTTCTGCTGAGAAACATCAAACTCTTTCATGCATTTTTTTACTATTTACTATTTTTAAAAGGAAATTATTTCAGTTCTGTCCTTCATTTTTCACACGTGCATCTAAAGTCCCATCGGGACGCACAGTTATAACAACATTTGCTTCAAAGTTGTTGATGCAAAATATCACAGCACATTTTCAGAGATTCAAAAAAAAAAAAAAAAAAATCAGCTATTGAGTGTTTATTTAAAACACTCTCAAACACACTATAGCCATTATTTGTGTTTATTTTCAAGCAGACTAGGACCAGAGACAGATCAATTCCATCCTCCCCAAATAAGGGCTGGGAATCAGCTTTGGGGGCCCCCTAGTGGACCATGTGGCCCTATGCGAGTCTGCATATAGCCAGAAACGGCTCTGGGTCAGGACACAAGGAACATCTATAAAAGTCATTATCCAGCAACATCTGGTAATAATCTGGTTGCAAGGATTTCATTTTGGCCAAAAAAAAGAGGAGTAAATCTAACTTGTTTAGCGACAGAAACATCAAAGTGGCAACATTTCTGTAACAAAGGTTACAGCAGACAAATACCTTACTGACTTACTGCTAAAGTTAATGTAGTTTACTAAAATTGAACTAAAATTCAAAATTTGAATGAATTTAGTCATAAAAAGATAAACAAAACTTTCATTTATGCTATAGATCCCAAGCTAGTAGATCCCAGAGGTGTTTCCCAAAGCATCCAGGAAAACAGAAGTCAGCTAAATGTGGCTTCTCAATTGTATTTAGTTATTCAAATAAATGAATTAATACATAAAACGATTTAAAGAAAAAAAAAAAAAACGACATTATTCATTTTTTTCCACAAACTTAATTTCTTGATCTTTGTCCTTCTTTATGGCACATATAATGATCAAAAACACATTTTAGTTTAGTTTGAAACACTTTATAAGGTAGATCTTTGTGATTATCTTGCTACTGTATGGAGGCTGAGTTTACTGTACTTGATATTATCTTACCTCCTCACTAATTCCACTGTGATAACAACGCCTCAACATCCTCCCTTTAAAGATGGAGAATCCACATCAGCCTTTTTTATTATAAGATGGCTCTTTTGGACTGATAATAATCTGTGGAGGGATTGAAAGATGAATATTACATATCACATTATCAGAAGTCATGTGACGTGTTCTTTACTGGTATAGATTTGTACCACCAGCACAAAGCTCTACATTAATCACCGACTTGTAGAAAATGGAGTTGATGAAGAGGCTTTAGGGCCTTTCCTTTCAACCTATCAGAAACTGGGGAGGGACCTGTATTTAGAGCGCCACCATTTGAAGGTAGAATGAAGGTAAGTTAGATTTTCTATGCAGCTTGAAGGTGATGGTTTCTTGTGGGGATCGAGGACTTGTTCTGTCTGGGAGCTTCGGTGTCCTAAAGCCTCTGCTTTAGGCAAAATAGGGTCTTAATAAAGTGTTGGTTGATTTCTGATCCCAAATCAACCATCCATCTATCCATAAGCGTCCTACTCACTTGCTTTGAAACACGTTAACTCCACTCCTGTGAATGACCGTGAACCACATTGAATTTGATTCCCAGTATTTCACTGGAGAGGCAGGTGGATAAACTTTGTGATGAAAAGCATTCATTTCCAAAAAAAAGCAAGGTTAAACTTTGAGTAAGCCAAAGTTGATAAGAAGGGCGAACATCCAAAGGATCCATTAAAACAGAAAATGATCCTACATGAATCTTCACTTTTGTATAATATATGTGCAGAGGGTAGGGGAACTCTGACCTAAAATAATTGAAAAAGCTTACCTGTTGCACATCGTCCTGATTATTTTTTGTATATTTACTGCTGTTATCATGACCAACTGTTTGTTTCTTGGTCAAGGCTGTTGTAGTCACCTGTTATTGCTGCTGTGTGACTCTCCTCAGCCCATTCTTTGGGCTGTTTGGCTCCACAGTTGAGTGACAGGCAGACAAAAAAGGAAAATGTTACCTGTGTGTTTGGTGGAAAACCTCAGTGTGCCAGGCTAATTAGTTTCTGATAGAGGGAGCATTGAGTTACATGTATTTTACACACGATTTAATCTGTAGATTTTTTTTTAAATGTTTTTTTTTTTTTTTTTTAATATTTTTTTATTGAGATAAGTAGAAGCACTAATTTATACACTGAACAAAATATTTACACAACACTTGCTTTTATTCCCTTTTTTCATGAGCTGAAATCTAAAACTTTATTGTTTTTTTTTAAAAAAAATGGTCTAAATCTGTGTTAGCGAGCACTCACAGGTGTGGCAAATCAAGATGCTGATTAGACAGGTGTGCCTTAAGCTCGCCACAATAAAAGCTCTAAGGTGTGCCGTGTTCTGTAAAGCGTGCTATTGCCATGCTGACTGCAGGAACCGCCATAAGAGGTGCCCGTGAAATGAGTTTCCAAAGGCGTTTCTGAGAAAACTGCAGTACATCCAACCGATTTCACAACCACAAACCACGTGTAACCACACCAGCCCACGAGCTCCGCATCCAGCATCTTCACCTTTAAGATCAACTCAGACCAGCCACCTGGACAACTGCCGCCCGGGTAAGTTGTGACATTTATGCCTAGTAACGCCAGTTGAAATATTTGTTTAAGGGTAACAGAAAAGGTTTCACCATACAGAAGAGCTGTTGTGTGTTTGGTCATTCGTCTAATGTAAAAAATAATACAGATTAGGGATGAACGATTAATCGTAAGGCAGTTAAAAATCGATTCATAGCTATCACGATTCACATCGATAATGTGAATCGTGAATCGCAGTACTTTTTTTAACCAGCAGAAGTGTTGGCGGCGGACGGAATCTGCTAATACTTTCTTTCTGGCCGCCTTCTACTTTTAAACATGTTCATAAATGATTCCTTGCCCCTTTAGCACCAAAAAATATCTGTAACATTATCTGTAAAAGTCACGTTTTTCTATTATCTCTGTCTGCTAGCATAGCATCTCTTCTTCACTGCAAGATATCTGCATACCAACCGACCACTGGGTTACCAGCGCCCTCTGCTGGTCCAAACAAATACCTGACCTAAATACAGTGAAATTACAGTTTTTGTTTTTTTTTTTTAAGTCCAATTGTTAAGGCACAAAATATTATATATTTTCAGTTGCACTTTTAAAAAGAACTATTATGCAATTTTGCATTGTTTATTATAGAATCAGAATTGAAATTAATAGGCTTCTTCTTCATTTGTATTATTCCTTTATTTATTTCATTCAAGATTTATTTTTAGTTAAATTGCATTGTTTTGAATAGTTTATCAAGGGATTCTTTTTGACAATGAAAAATAAAAGGAAAACAGTATAGTTTTTTTCCCCCAAAAAAAGATTTTTCAGTCATTTTTCTACAGTCCCATTTTGTAAAATAAATTGTGAGAGAATCGTATCGTGAACCCAGTATCGTGAATCGTATCGGGAGTTGAGTGAATCGTTACATCCCTAATACAGATATAATTTTTTTTATCATCCTAAAAGAAAAAAACAAAGATAACGCTGGCTTCCCTTCATAGGACCGATGGGTAAAAGCTCGTCTCCAAAAATGATTTTGGGGCATCTCGGTGGCTTTAGTTTTCATTGTCGATTGCAATATGTTGTATTTATATCCGTTATAGCTCCATTATAAAGTACACTGATCAATAGCGTGTGGGGATTTTACAGCAGAATTTCTACCATGCAGGTTACGATCACAGGGTTCATTTATCAGGTAATTGTAAAGATCTGGGGAGGTGAAATTGGGCCAATGTTTTTGAATTGTTCATTAAAGTGTTGGCTGGGACTTGTATGGACACTCAGATACCCCTAGCACCAGTGCCGGTATAGTGCAGAATAAACGTACCGTGAAAGTTTCCTACGGTAGATAATGGGCATGCGCACCTGGCAAACTGCGCATGCGTGTCTGTCAGGTTGAAAAAAGGTAAGAATCTTTCCAATTGTGAGGGTTAGAATTAGGGTTTATCATAGTAGGAAAATTTAAGGTAGAAAAATATTGTACCTATAAGTGTAAATAGTTACTACGCTATTAGTGCACATGCGCCTGTAGGAGGCTTTCACGCTTAGGATTATTTTACACTACACCAGCCCTAGCCTCTTGGGCGGCCTAGGCGAGATTTTATTTTGGTGCCCCCTTATATAGTGTTTTTTTTTTTTTTTTAAAAATACCAAGTAATTGATATTTATATTATTATTATCAAAATCATTTTTAACACTTGCATAGTGGTCTACCATACCCACAAAGATGCTTTACATAAGAAAAAAATATGAGCAAAATTACCTTTGACATTTTTTAAAATGTTAACAAAAGGTTTTCACACACATATAAAAGAACACAAACACGCAAATAAAAGCAAATTTGAATATACATTTTAGTAACGGATTCAAAATACAAATGATTAATATTATTAGAGTAAGGCATTGCACAAAAAAACAACATAAATATGAAAGCCAGTCAACTTGACTGAAGTGACCGACATGAGTGGGCAAATGCTCACATTTGATCATCTGTTCTCTTCAGGGATAAAACCCGGTTTTCACTGTATAGGGCAGATGGTAGAAGCATGTATGGCATCAATAATTCCAATGATGGTAATACAAAACAAGGCAACAATAGGCTACTTCTCTAAAATTATTGCTTAAAAAATCAAAAAACATCAACAAATGGAACGCATGGAACACGCTGTATGCTACCGGGCACTTGAATTTCCCCTTCTGGGAATGAATAAAGTATCCATCTATCTATCGCAAAACTCACTCCAGTTTTATCGTTTTTACTCTGGCTTACAAACGTAAAGTTCACACAAAGTGGAAATTATCAGCATTGAATGCAAATATTTAAAAATCTAAGTAAAAGTTTTCCTTTCTCCTGCTGCTTATGACAGAGTGAGATTTTTTAATCGTTTGGTTGGTTTCAAACTGTTGAATGCTTATTGTTTTTGTCGTTGTTTTTAATAGTCACAATAATTTTGCATTGCATCCACAACTTAAGCACAAACATGTTGGATTTGTCACATTCTAAGAATTGGTAAAGTAAATAGAACTCTGCATGTGTATTATAAAGTCTAATCAGTTTGTCATTTATGAAGCAAGATCAAAAATTAATATTTTAATGGAATAGGAGAAATGATAGAGCTGGTCTTTGCACCCCAACCTCACAAAGCTAAAGCCTAGACAAAATGTCTCAGAATCACTGACGTATGCTCAAAACAGTAAATATTGTTCCGTTTCTGTTCAGAAACTAAAAATTGGTTTGGTTTCACTTATGTTTTGATGCAGAGGGAACCACATTTATGAGGCTAATTGTCCAAATACCTCTTTTCACTCGAGCACTGCAAGACTTGAGGGTGCTTGTTTGCCTCTTCTGCTCTGATGATACAATAACCATAAACAAGTTTGCAGCCTCAGGAGTCATGGCTCTCGTTTAGTCTTTTATCACCTTGAGAGTCGAGGGCATGTACGGTGCTCAGCTGCAGCTCTATGATCATACTGTGCTTCCTCACCTTCATGTCACACTCGCATCAAGTAATGTTTAGGTTGAAATGGGGCATATAAAAAGCTGCAGTGGCAGGTGTTTTTTCTTTACCATGCAGCTACATATAGTGAGTGCTGAATGTCAAAAGGTCATCTCTCAGTTGTGTTGACTGTAATGTGACCTGATCTCCCATAAGGCAACAAATGGTGAAGCATAGCTGAAGCTACACTTGACGAGTTTATGTTGCTGGCAAAGATGATTTAAAAAAACCCAAACAGTAAATAAAAGGTGGTAACCAGTCAGGGGTCTGTTGATTCAAGCTGAGCATTAGCATTTGTACCTAATGCTAATGGCTGACCCTGCACTCCCCTCATGAAGACTCATGAGCGTGTCAGCTCCAGGATAACAGCCTGTGTTAATAAGAGGGCGTCCAACCAATCCCCCCATGTTTGAGTCTTAGGCTAATCTGGTTTGATCACCTTTGCTAACATCTCTATTATCAACAGATTTCACTCATCAACAAGGAATTACATTAATGCCACTTCCTGTGACCCAGCTGCACCGGGAATGGACACATGTGCGAGGATATGTTTGCCAGCACGCGTATTCCCGAGGGAGGAATGAGACAGTGGTAAAGGTTGGGGAGGGTGAAGCTGTGTAAAACGTAATAACGTTTCCACGTTTGATATTATGTAGTGTCTTTATTTTAGGGACTCACTGCCAATACATGCAGGAGGCCACTCTGTAGCCTAGAGATCACCCCCCACATACATGGAAAGGGAACACAGCAGCAACTCCCTTGGATCATTTAGTATTATTTGAGCATTCAGGGAAAGATGCAGAGCAGGAAATCTGTGGATGTGAGGCGGGCAGGAGCAGACGCGTCTCTAGTGGCTGTGGGAGAGTGCACCATGAATAAATTTACCACTGTCCCCCAGGAGATTGCCTTCAATCACGGAGCATAAGGTGTCAATGCTGCACCCTGTTTATATGCACCAAATTACCTTCCACCACATTTCTGAGCTGGGTCTAATAGGAATGGAAGAACGGGCCGAGGAGGACGGATTGCTAATTAATGGAGCCAAACTGGTCAGACTAAGGTCACAGTGGCAAATTAGCTAAATGTTCCAAAGGACTAAATAAGGAGACGTATGCATGTATATTGTTGGAAATAATCTTAAATATATGGGGTATTTTTTTAATAAATTTCAATTAAACATAAGATATATATTTTTTTATTATTTCACAGTGAAAAAAAGAAACAAGTAAATCCCTTTGTTCTTTAACCCACTGAAAGGTAAAGTTATCATATATCTAACACAAAAATGTAGTAACCACAGTAATATATCTCCATAAGCTCACGCAGCAGCAGCATAGCACCATCAACCATTCCCACTGACTCCTATGGCGTATGAACCATAACATTAAAGGCCATATTCAGCATTACACGCCAGCGGAAATATTAACATCTCAATTTACATACAAATTTCCACACATCCAAAAGCGCCAAACTCTTTATGAAGCCATTATCCAATTTTGAATAATAGGTGGTTTTCTGAAATCCTGTTGATTGACTAAACAAAGACGAGACTAGTGCATTAAAGCAATTGATTATTGTCACTGAAACGCAGTGTATGGATAATTTTGCTGTAAATGGTTATTAACCAATACAGAAACCATGGATTTCTGTAATAGCTGGTAATCATTTATCTTCAGGATGTGTTTTTTCCCCCTCATACAAGGGTTAAAGAATGATAGTGTAGTCAATTACATTTAGCAGGTCAGAGAAATTGATTTACTACCTTAGGATTTTTTTTGCAGTGGGGCTTTGGCTCTGTGGAGGCATTCTGCTCACATAATCAAGAAGAGCATTGCCTGTCTACCCAATCTAACTACTTGGTCCCACAGGGAAAAATGACTTGCAGCAGGAAAACCTGCATGAATACTAATTTGCCTACTTGGCTTTAACAGCTTTTGCAATCCAATCTCATAGGAATTTGCAGAATTTGATGCCTTTCCATATTAATTACCTCAACTGAAAATAGGAAAAGCAAGAGATGGGGACAGAGAAAAGAGAGTGATGGAGGATGAGTATTTGAGGGAAAGGAAGAGAGCTGGAGTTGAGGGAATAGCTCTGATTAAGGGCTCACTGCTCTTCATCCTAAATGTGGTTAATTATAATGTGATCTGAAGCATCTCAAGCAGGAGTTCGGTGATCTAGATTTCAAGCTTTCTGACCAGAGCTGCAGTTTGGGGGTGTTCATGATGTAATGCATGTACACAAGTTCCCTTAGCCCAAAGATAACAATAAGTACATGCAAAAATCAGGATTAATAGCCCTTTATTTAAATACTTCTTAATGTTTTCTATCAGTAATGTGTATCTCCCTATCCTGATTATGAGGCTCCAAAAGTAAAAATGCATGATTCCTCTATCCCTTGTGTGTGTCACATTTTGTGCAATGTGCGCTCAGACAAGCTAGTTTGAGTTTGCTACGTTTGTGATGTCGTAAGAGGAATGACTCCTCCTACTGACCCTCCCTCCGCCCCTCCCACAGGAAGGTGAGCTCCACCCTTACTAATTACTTTACCGGTAAACAGACATGTTGAAGGCAGGACGAGCCACATTAGTTTATTTTTCCTCTCCTCACCTGAGCCTCTCAAGACCAAGATCGTATTTAATCAAACCTGAAAGTCAGTTAAGCCGGGTTATAACTAGAACTGCTGTTTCATTGAAGAAAAAACACCTTTGTTGCCACAGTAACAGTCTGTGGCGCAAACCTGGTCCTCACCAGGTTGAAGCAGCAGACACTCATGAAACCACGTCATCATTTTGAAAGAAGTCATTGAAAACACTCAACAAAGATCTACAAAAGGAAAAAGGAGTCAAACAGACTTATGTTATACATTTATTTTAAATAGCACTTTAATGAGGTATTTATGATGGTAAATGTTTAATTTTGATTTTAAATTGATACAAATGACGATAGAATCATCGTCTTATTACGTGTTTAATGTGTCCCGCATTTTAATGAGCTGATCAGTCTTCATGTGTTTAAACCATCAGTAATATACCTATTTAAGGGTACGTGCATATCCATCAGCTCCGTTTACCGCAAGGTACAGTATATGTCCATTCATACAGGATCCCTAGATTAATAATGAGAATGTTCTGAATATACCAAGAGGGAGGGGCTGTTCAGGGACACGCACAGGGCAGGCTCCCCGATGCCAAAATTCATAAACACTTTTTCGCTTTTCTCACCTCCCGTGCACTGCTCACATGCATCGGGAGCAGATAGTGTTGGACATGACACACAGCACTGCTGCTCCTTCTCCGTTCATTTGAATTTAATGTTTAGCCATGAGTTCCAAGAAACTATTCATCAAACACAAGTCTCATGAATGAAATATTATTTAATTGTGAGTAACAGCATCGTCTTTTTTAAAACCCTGACAGGTGTTTAAAAATAACTCATCAAACTCACGTGATCAGTGTGTGATCACACAAGCTTTCTATGATAAACTGACTAAATTTACGCTCGACTACTTTTAAAATGTTCAAACCACAAACTTCTTAAACGTGCTCGTCCTTTTTTTTTTCTTCCAGTTTCTTCTTCTCACTGCTCAGTAACACATGATGTCACGTCTTACGTGATACAGTTGAAACATTATATTTAAAACGAATATTTTGAATGCATCGGTTGCTCAGGTTATTCTGTTACTAGGAATACATACAAAAATAGAGCAAAAAATGAGATTAAAGCCTGATCTAGGAACAATAAATCATGTCAAGTACAATATACTTAAAGGTATTGTGGAGGATGTTATTTGGCTTCAAATTCCAGGTGGATCATCAAGACTATTGATCCTCCTATTTGTCAATCATTCTGATGATGTGTTTACGTGAGGCCGTCATACGTGCTCATCCCTAGCTAGTTTTCGCTTGCTGCGCATGCACACTTTTCACTTACCGATGGCGAGTCTGACATCGTGGGAAAAGTGCAAATCTTCTTTTGGAAAGTAAGCTTGTATGAGCGATGCCGACACTATCTTGTAAACTGGGCTCGTGCACGCTCTCTCGCACACGTTTAATTGGCGTTCCCTCTTGGGAGCAGGTAGAGTGCTGCGCATGTGCATTTTTTTCAAAAAGTGGAGAGGGCGTTTCTTTTCTAAACTTTGGGAAAATCTTCCTCTTAAACCTTTAAACAGACATACTGTATTATTCCCAGATCAGGTTCTCTTTTCGTTTGACAGACAAATAATAAACCTTTTGGGGAAAAAACATGAAAATTGATTCACAAAGACATGTAGAGCAATAACTCGTGTAATACAAACCAGCTGAAATATTGATGTAATAACAAAAGATCAAAGCCCAATTAGACATGTAATACAAAATCATAAAGACATGACATTCTGCAGTAGATGGGAGCAACGCCATGCTTTTTATATACGTCCAATAAAATCCTCTCCTGAAGCGTGGGCTTAATAAGGGCTTCAGGCGTCCACGCTCAACAGATTCTCACTTGGCCCTTTGTGTCGGAGAATCTCACCTGGCCTTTGGAGAGGGGGCAGAAGGGGCACAAACCTTCCCGCCTGCACCACGGAGAGACTGCCTTCCTCTGTAACCCACTCTCATTCACAGACATCATTCATGTGCAAATCCTCTGTGCACCTATTGTTCACCCATTGCGCTCTCAGATACTTGCTGAATCAAGTGATAAATGAAATGGCAGGGCTGTAGATATGGTCCATATTGTGAAAAGGAACAATAAGACTTATTAAAGTACTCACATCTATTCAAAGTTTCAAGAAAAATAAGCCGCCCTGCACTTATGAATATTTTGTTTGCTTATTTGAGGCTTTACACTTTTTAACCGAATACACAGTTTTTGTTAGGAAGGCAACAAGACAAGTAGCATAAAATACATTTGAGATAAAACGATGTTCATCGGAGTCACTTCGGTGACTCATTTACCTCAAGGCCAGAATTTTAAACAAGTGTCATGCGTTCAGTCGGGTTCACTTTAGTCAAACAGCTTTATTTAGCATGCATTTAGATTTGGTAGTCAGGCTCTGTTCTGGGACCTCTCTGCCCAACAACAGTAGTTGCGTGGAAAGCCCGAAGCGAAGGAACTCCCATTCGTTTTTCCATGAGCTTCATGGAGAGGCATAAGCAGAGAGAGCGGTTAGCAGGAGCCCCTGGAACAGAAGCACAGATGTTTAGATGGCAACAGAAGACAGTTTAATTTGACAGATGAGGAGGAGCTGGGGTGTGGGTGGATTGCGAGGTGTTTGCAGACAAAGCTTGAGGATGTAGGCGTGTTGCCATGGTTTAAATGCAACGCTGAGACCAACTCTAACCAATGGGAAGCATAGAACATGATCAGCGGGATGATTAACGATTAGGAGATGGATGCTGTCAGTTGTTAACAGCTACTGACCGATGAAGGGGCTGGACTAGCTTGACTTCCATGCCTGCCTGAAGTAACGTGATGCTCAATTTGCTGAGCTGTTGAAAACACGTAACAAACTTCCAAAAACACCAAAAAAAATTAAGCCATTTTCTTTTGTTTCCTCTGCCAAGGAAGTAATTATTTCACTGGTGTTTGTTTGTTTGTTTGTGTCGGTTAAGTCAAGATCACTTAATGGACTTTGACAAAAATTTTAACCATAGACCTTACACCATGGAAGATCCCTACAATCATCCTGTGTTCTATAGCAGGATTATTGCATTAATATTTGCAAACATCAGAGTAAACAACCATTGCTGTATGATAAAGCACGTATAGTAAATGAAAGGGCAAATGGATGTAGTAGTATATATAGTAATAAACTGTACCTGTATTACATCCAAAGGTTCTCATTCACTACTGACACCAGTGTACCCCCACCCACACACTGCGAAAGTAACATTTCTGGTGTTTTCCCTAATTCCAAAGTTGCGTCAAAACAATGGCAGATATTGAAATTGTGGCTTACACGAAAATGCCCGAAGATGGCCAAATCTAATGTGGAGTGATAACGCGAGCTAATCACTGTCTTGTATGACTGAGAAACGCAAGAAATCCCTGTAAGATAAGGTTGTGAGAAAAAAAAAATATTTTCAGCGATATCTTGCGATATTTCACTGCATGATTATAGTATCAATCCAAAAAATTTCCAAATTGTTTTTTTTTAATCACATTTAATTGCGGTAACATAGTCATAGCATGTTGGTGTCAGTGAACAATCTATTCCTCTATGCATTTTAGCTTGGATTGATGTAACACTTTATTTTCATTAAACATACTGGGCACTTTAATAGATGTATGTGGTTATTTTTTTTTGAAGAATTTAAGAACTTAACAGACTCGGAATCCTTTGTAGAAGCACAAGTTGAACTTTTTTGAAAAATGTAATTTGACTGTTTTAAAAACATACATTGATATTGGTGCTTGAATTACAGTCAGTTACTTGTTCTCTCAACTTTTTGTATAATTATATAATTATAAAATTTTGTACTTGTAAAGAGGAAATTTGTAATTATTGATATAATTTATCGTAATGTATGTCGCATTGTTTAGTATCGGGATATATTGCATTGTGACATGTAAAGCGTGAGTTGTATCGTCAGTCATGGCAATGCACATGAAGTAAAAACACTTCTTGACGAAGTTTTGTTTTGCTTTGGCGCCATCTTGTCTTTGACAAAATTCCCACAAACTTTTCCCAAGTTCATGTCACATGACCATTTGTCTACAAACCCATTGTGATGAGTCTTGTGTGTGGCAATTTCATCCTTCAACATTTGTTGGTGAGTAAATTCTCCCGTTTTCCCAAAGAAATACGTTAAATGTATTGATCTATGAGGCCTTTCTATATCTGTGTTCAAAAATGTCTTAATTATTGTCCTCGGCACTTTTAACGTAAACCAGAGACGGATGAATCCAGTCCGAAGGGCTGAATCAAAAACAGGCAAAGGTCAGACAATTCCACTTGATTTTTAGTTATTTACTCACAACATTTTTAAACAAACATCAATAACTTTATTCCGTGAATAAAGTCAGGTCTACTCTGTAAAGTTGAAAATATGTGCCGTAGCTGCAGATGTTTATTTCAAGAAGTTAAAGTGCATGATGTCTTAAACAAAAACTCTAAAGACTTTAATTAATTAGACTGCAAATTAATTAAACTTTGGTTTTGCATCAAGGCCAATTTCATAGACTGGAGCCAAAGTAAACATTTAACCAAATGAGTAGATCAGTATTAAACATTGTTTAACTCTGTATACAGGACTCAGATCTCCTTTCATAGCTTAAATCGTCAAAAGCAGAGTGTTTTCTTTCTTTAACAAAGATAACAAAGACGCCGGTCAAAAGGCCACATGGGAATTAATGAAAATTTAATTGAGGCCCATTGAGGAAGAAGATCCAAGTGACCTTGTTTGAAATGATTTACTGAAATAAAAAAATTATGCAGAAGAGAAGGCATAACAGAAAACCAACACCCAAGAGCTTTGGTTTGTTGGTTATCCAGAAATGTGTATTTAGCAAATGTGAGAGAAAAAGCATCACCTCGTAAGAACAAAGCCAGGATAGAGACCAGACTCAGAGGGTTCACAAAAACAACTTTTGTGAACAAAAACTGAATTTGTTTAATAGAATTAAAAGCAGAGGTAAAAGTAACAGATAACAAGTACTCACGTTACTGAAATTGAGTTGCTTTTATGGGTACTTACATTAAAAAATCACTCTTTTTACTTATGAACGTTTTAAAAGAAGTAATGTGTTACATTTCTACACCCAACCGCTACTGAGTCAATTATTATTTCATCACTGCCGACCAACCAGATTAAACGTAATGTACGATGTCGGTTATTTTAGTTTTAGTTCATAAATGTAGCTATATTTGGAGCCTGAGATCTTTTTTAATATTTTTAATTGAATTCTTTGGCGTTGACTTATTTGATTTTTTTTTTTTTTTAAATGTACATTTAGAAAAACTTTATTTTATACTAATCCCTTTATGAAAAATAAATTAAGTTCTAATTGTCCAAGATTTGGTCTCTTCCTTTTTAAGTTTATACGTGTTTACTGTATACAAGGGAACCGTGGCAAGATTTATTACCAACAATAAACATGGGGGATGAAATTAACTAGTAATTTTTACTTTGAGTACTATTTAATTCAGCTACTTTTTATACGTACTTGAGTATTTTATGATTTTTATGTTTGACTTACTTATACAATCAAGTAACAGTACTTCTACTTGAGTAGGATACATATCAGTACTCTTTACACCTCTGATTAAAAGCATCGCCCTAGTTTACAATTGTGGGCGTAACGCTACGTACTTCTGTGGCTCAAAAACAAAGGCCCTGTTTGACCTTTGAGTGTAGAGTTTGCATGTTCTCCTTGTTCTGGAGGGGTTGTGTAAGTTCTGATGCAGGACCTTGAGATACTCCCAAAGATAGATTAGCGCCTCAGCATGTACTGGTCTACTATATTTGACGATTTATCATTGCACCTTTAGTCATAACGTTATGGCTATACTAGTGTACAAAGCATGTGTTGCAAAGGCAAACAATAGACAAAGTGACAGAGAAATAGATTAAAAAACAACAACAAAAACTGTTTCAAAAACACTCAAAACGACAGAAAACTCACCACTAATTTCCTCCCCAACTTTATATTCTTTTTACTTTATTTTTATTGTCCTTTTGGCAAAATTGCAAAGTTGAAGTAAATGAATCATATTGGAGCAGACTGGCTTTTGAGTAATAATGTAGAGATATCTCTAATAGCAGTGGACTATAATGTAATTCAGCTTGGGAATACACTGGATTCTTTCTAAGGCACACAAGCACAATTACAACATGGGCTATTATTATACAGTATATGCTCAGAGTGCTTTAGCCTTTGTTCTGTATGTTTGTTTTCATATATATGGATAGGAAATTATGGATTTTCTTCCTGTTTGTAAGCTGTCCTAATTGCCTGAATGCTATTTCATACCACGAATATTGTTTTATTTTCTAACCAAACCGCACCATGTCAAACCTTGACCTTGGTTACATACAGTGCTGTAAACATGTTGTGGATATGGATACACAAAGAGTGGATGGTGTCGTTCAGCAAAAACAAACGGTATCCATATAACATCTTAGATTAAAAAAACCCATGTGTGTCACTCAGTCAGGTGAATGGAAACGCTTTAACCGCTGCTGGAGGCTAAATAAGTTACACAACAATAGATGTAGTTAACAAAGCTTTTTGGTCAACTAAATGAACATTTGTTGGAGATTTGACGACTACTCAATTGTGACTGTAATGTAAAGGAATGAAAGTTTCTACACAAACTTCTTACATAACCAGGGTTGTGATCTGTTACTGTAATGCCACTAGTGGAAAATAGTAAAAAAAAAAAAATAGAAAGAGGAATAAAGTTGAAACATATTTGCTTATCGATGATGACATTTTCCCCAAAGTACTGCAGGACTGAGTGCACGTGCACCACACACTCCAATGTCACTCAAGTAGCAAACGCAAGCACCAGCACGTGATGCATGTGATTTATCTACAGAAACATGATTTACTGTATTTACTTTCACTTATGATTTCTTGTGCCTTTGTGTGTCAAATGAAGTTAGGATAGCATAAATGATTATATTAGATTATACTTTATTTTATCCCACAGTGGGGAAATTCCCATGTTACAGCAACCAAAGACACGAAGAGCAAGAAAGAAAACCAAATACAAAAAAGCAAGGGGGGAAAATAGACAATATTGGCCAAGATAACAGGACGGAAATATACCAAAAGATGTACTAGTAAGTAGGTGTTTTGCAAGGAGTAATGGGTAATATTGTACATAGTAAGGCAGTGGAGGAACATTATTATGTTACAGTGAAATGCTAGTACTGTCTAATGAGGGAGGGGATGAATGAGCTCCTTCTTACACTGTGGGTGTAAGAAGTGTAACAACATCAGTCTGAATCATATTGTATCATCATTTCTTTTAAAAAGGTGGGTCATTGCTGTGAAAAATACACGTACTAAAGATGACCGATCCACGACGTAGCAACGGACACGTGTTGCACGAGAAAGGGAAAGTGCTGAGGCGGCAAAAATCGGTGCCAAGGAAGGTGGAAGAGATGAGATGACGAAGCGACGACATTAAACCAGCTGTTTATTGTACACGAGGGATAATTAATGACAAGATGACATTGTTCCGAGAGTTTTACAAGAAGATGAACTTTGGAGCATAACTTGAGTCGTCGTGCCTTCGCGTTTGTTGATTAGACTTATCCATGTGATCAGATTAACTAGCACAACACTAGTTATTAGTATACAAATTTAGGAAACTTTTGCCGGAAATATGAGTTTTAACTTAACTAACCTGGCAACAACAATGGTTGAAAGCAGATACACAAATTCTCTCCTCAGGTGAATTTATTTCATATTTACTCACCAAGTAATTATTTCATTGCAATGCTGTTTGAGTTATGTCGGTACCTTGTCAAAGAATGATTATTTTAAGTGGAATAATAATGTGAAGTATCTTCTCAAAGTAGTTTTTCTATCCATGCAGCAGAGCCATACTTTATTATTATTACTATTATTATTATTATTATTATTATTATTATTTAGCACAATAATAGGGCATCTTGAAGTAAATCTCACACCCAAGGTTAAGAAGGAACTATTGGTAGAATCCTCTGTATTGGTTATTGTTCACAGGTCAGTGGTGATAATTGCTTTATTATTAGCTACATAGTAACGTTTGACTTCTTTCGGTATGTTATGGAAATAAAATGACACACTTAAACAAGATGAATATATTATTCAAAGTAACATCGACATAAAAGAATCCACACAAAAGAGAGAATTCCTCCGTGTGTAAATATGACTGGTAAATCCACTGTATAGTTACAGTTAAAAACAGCATAAAGTGTGGGATGAAAACCTTAAACGTGCTTTTAAAAGAACGAGGTGAATATGATGATCAGCCTCTCTCTCCAGTGTGGACTCACAAGTTCTTTTAGGATGAAAAAAAAAACAAAAAAAAAATGTTTTTGTGTTAGCACACTTTAGCACAATATAACTCCACTTCCACCATGAGCTATCAGTCGCACACAAGTATCTGTTGACATGCTCCTTAACGTGGATATAATGTATGGGAGCCTTTTAGCTAACTCCAAATTATTCTGCCGTGGTCTCTTTTTCTGTGTGGGGTCGGGGCTGTCTGGAGCAATTATTGGTAATGAATGTGGAGTCCTACTTTAAAAAGGTTCAGGCATGTAAAGTCACCTAAAGCTGACTAATGGAATATTGCTGACACGGAATGCCAGGGGCTTTTTACCAACATCTAAAAGGCAGTTTTGGAAACATCCGCTGCAGACATAATGCACTATAAATGTAAACCTTAGGATGAAGCCTCCCACACAGCAGATTGGAGCTATTAATAGAAGTCCAACGGGATGGAAAATCAGAAATTGCAGACGACTCCATTTGTGTAGTTTCAGCAAAAAAAAAATCCTGCCGCTTGGTACTCATTTGCTCGTGTTGGTGTCTATTGAGCTCAAGGCACGGGTTACTAAAGAAGCAGCTGGAAAAAATGAGGGCTTTTCCTGGAGGCTTTCAATATTCCAACTTTGTTAGCGTAGCAACACTTTGCACCCTGGGAGATGGGCCTCTTCACAGGTTCACGGGTTGCACAGAAGCAAGCAGAGTGGCCATTGTGCTTTGTCATTTCACAGGTGACTCACATCACTACACTCGAGCATGCCGGAGGTAGAGCACTCTGAGATGCTTGCGGCATTCAAAATGCATGATTTCCAGCCTAGTGCAAACAAATCGCTTTAAAAGATCAGTTTAATCTATTTCGAGCTGTTATTATGAGCTGGGAGGGTTGTTCAGATAAAGAGACTGAAGCAGGGTTAACATCAGCGCGTTGCACAACTCTTCACATATTTTACCCACTGAGAGCTGTCAACTTTATTATTTGTTTATGCGATGCAGCGTGTAGATGCTTTACAGACAGTGCACCATAGAAATAAAGATAAAGGAGCTTCCCTGTGATACAATCGTGCACTTAAAAGAAAGTCAACTGTAGAAGTCATCAGTGTCGTCACTGTTTGTGTTGAGGGGTCGAGGGCGTAAGGCTGCTTCGATGTCTGAGTCGCTGTCCTCCGACTCCCCCCAGAAAGCTACGGAGAACAAAGCACAGCAATACATTATCAGGATAGTCCACTATTATTATTATTATCTATCTGCCACATACAACACAAAGACAGAGACAATTATTATAGTACAGTGTGTGTGTGTGATATTATAACAGTGTTTCCCAAACTTTATTGCCCCATGTACCCCTTAGCCTTTATTTATTATCCGCTGGTGAAAAATACTTAATGTCTCTCATGTTGGACTTGTTTTATTTTGAAATAAACATTTTTTTTTTTTTTTTTTGACTGGAATGCTGTGAAATGCGTGTTGCGCATGAAAATATATAGTTTAAAAAATAATTTTTGAAAAAATTTAATTTGGTCTGAGGAAAAAAAAAAAGTGGGTCGCAAATTAATGACCGTGGCAAAATATGGGTCCCAGGGTGAAACCAGTTGAGAACGCCTGCCTTAGCTCATGTTAAAAATGAGTTATGTGTCTGCAGGCTCGTCTAAACTCTTTCCTGTGTCTCGTCAAACATTAACCTTGAATTTATGATTTCTGATGTTTTGTTCGTTTTAGAATTTGAAAAAAAAAGTCTGTGGGCAACAGTGACGTGCAGTCGGGACTCAAAAGTAAAAAAAAAACAATTCATGATCAAATAAAATAAATATAATAACATTTTTCTACTGATCTGTTCAATAAATGTAATTTCCTGCTCGATTCCAAAAAAATTTCAATCATTTTTATGATCAAAATCTCTGAATTTGCAATATTTTCTTTGTGCGAGGCGAGGACGAGATGGCACAATCCCCTACAAACTGGGTTGAGCGTTTGCCGTTTGCTTTCTGTTTGTCACCAATGTAATGTTTGTAGACACTTATTACACGTCCTCACTTTCCACAGGACAGGTCATGTATTTCACGTGTGTTTATTACATATTTGCTCTTGTTTATTTGAAATAAAACTGCACTGAAAAAGCATGAGGCGAGGCAGCCAGTACCTCTGACTCAACTGAACTTGATTCGATTTCCGATTCGGTTAGAGATATTTCAGTCACGGTATCAATTTTACTTGAAAACGGAAGATTCTCAAAAAACTACTGCTGTAAATAGTAGAAATTAACTAACTTAGTGTCATATTTAAAAACATTTTACATTAACAATTGAGCCCACGGCACTGCATTACATACTGTAGAAAAGACACATTAAATGATCGATTTTAGGATTTTATGAATCGATATCAGGCCATTCAATGAAAAATCTATTTAAATCAATAAGTTATTATTATTTTATTTTTTTCCACTTGTCTGCACATGCCGTAAAAGGTCAACACTACAAGAAGTGCAATTACTTTGATAGTTCTTCATTTGTTGACTCTATTAGAGTTTTAATGTCTTTGCCTGAGCATAGAATGGTTGTGTCATCTGCAAACAACGTTAGTTTGAGGCAATTTGTGACTTTGAAAATGTCGTTTATGTATAAAATGAACAGTTTTGGCCCTAAAATTGAACCCTGTGGCACACCACATTGTATGGTTTGGCATTTTGATGTGTGTTCTTCAAAGTCAACATATTGTCTCCTATTTGTCATATAGCTTTTAATCCATTTTAAGGCGTTGTACTTTATTCCGTAATTTTGAAGTTTTTCTTCTAGAATATCATGATTAATTGTGTCAAAGGCTTTTTTTAGGTCCAGAAAAATTCCGAATACAAATAGTTTTTTTTCTAATGCTTCTCTTATATTCTCCGTGATGTCAATTATAGCCATTGCTGTTGAACGTCCTTTTCTAAATCCATATTGTCCTTCATGTAGTATATTGTTGTCTTCTATAAATTTGTCGAGTCTGTTCATAAACAGTTTTTCCAGAATTTTTGATAATTGTGGTAATATTGATATAGGTCGATAATTAGTGAAATTACATTTTTCTCCACCCTTGTAAATCGGTCTGATTTTTGTAATTTTCATTTTTTCTTGAATGATAGATTACTTATGTGTTAATGGCGGGGTTATTTCAGCTGTTATGGTTTTTATTAGAGTCATAGCTAGATTATTAACGTCTCTGGATTTTTTTGAGGTACAGGTTGTGATTATTCTGTCCACCTCTGCTTCTGTTACTTCTTCAAGTACAAGGTACTTATCAATGTCTTTCTTCTCATAGTCAAAATGGTTCCATTTAAATGTTTGGTGTTTATTTATCCCTTTATCCGTGTTTTTTCCAGTATTTATGAAAAAACTGTTCAGTTCTTGTGCTATTATGTTTTTATTGTATTCTTTTACATTGTTTATTATAAAATGGTCTGCATTTTTTTCTTTGCTTTTGCGCATGGTTATGGTGTTTATAATTTCCCACAATTTTTTGTTTTTGTTTTTATTCTCTTTTAATTGTTTTTCATAGTATTCTCTTTTTTTTTCTCTTAGTAAATTATTGACTTTGTTTCTGTATTTTTTATAATGTACTTCTGCTTTTAATGTTTTTTCTGTTATATATTTTTTATATAATATTGAGACAGCAATGCATGTTTTGTTATTGAAATGAAATAAATTAATTTATTTTATTGCATAATTATGACCATCACCAGCCCTCCCTAAGGAAGGGTAAGAAACATTTTATTATAGGGAGGTTATAAAAAGGGAGAGCAGTGTTACACCTAGGTGAGGGGGTGGTGGGAGGGAGCAGGGAGGAGAGACTTAAGGCAGGAAATAGAAAGGGTTGGGAAGAATTGATTATTTTAAAGTGAGAGTGAGATGTGAAGTTGTAGTAGAACATATTGTGCTTATTGTGTTGTGTAATCAAGCCAGTCTGGTGACAAGTGTGAAGCTTAAAAATAATGGTGGTGGCTGTGGACAGAAGGAAGGAGTGAGTGGTAGTACCTAAAGCTGGTATTTGGGATCAACGTGACAAAAGTCAAGCCCAGTACAAGTTTGATCCCACATCCCAAGGCATGCCAGCGCATCGTAGATCGTAGTTTAAAAAGTTTTCAACGCAGTCCTACCTAAAACTGATGTGGGGCCCATATTCTGTTATAGATGGCTTTGCTTTACTTGTTATCAGATTGAAGCATCTCACTGTGCATCACTGATCACTACTTTAAACGTTGTTGGAAAAACTTCTCACCTAATTTCAACTTAGAAAAATTTTCTTCTCGTGAGACGTGTATTGAACTGTAGCGCGATTGTAGCATTCATTAAGTGTCCAACAATTTCCCCTTGAGCTTTTGTTTAAGAATCCATCAGAAATGTAAAGCAGCTAAAGTTTCACTAAAACTGGTAGAATGACATTGTTTGTGAATGGTCCCATCATACAAAGCTTTCACTAAACCAGTCTTGGCTTCAAGGCCTTTAAAAAAAAAAAAAACACAAAACATCGGTTAAAGCCACTCAAAGGCCCAGCAGCATTGACAGAAAGCTTTAATTAAACACACATTCTTCACAATACTTTTAAATACCTTAACACAACTTTCTTTTCACGTATCCATGTTTGGTATAACTCACGTAATTTTTAATGCTGCACCTTAACAACCAAAAAAAAAAAAAAACACTTTTTACTCACCTTTTGACTGTAGAGCAGAACGAGTCTTTGACTTTATTTTCTCTTTCCTAGAGAAACAAAGATGGTTAAAAGCCTTGTAAAGTTATATTAAGCCTTCTCTGAAAAAGAACAACTTGCTTTACATAAAAACAGCAAAAATATGAATAATAAACCGTATTCTGTGGCTCAGAGAGAGAGGTTTTTTTTCTTTCGATTTTTCTGTATGTCCAGCTTATGTTGAAAAACTGACAATAAAGATGAATAATAAACCACACTCTGTATGTTAAATAATTTATTGTGACTGCGTTCATCTCTGAATTTAAGAAATTAAAAAGAGAGTAAAATGATTTCACCAAAAATGAACTGTTTTGGAATATTTGCACTTTTGTTACTTGGTTAAAAATCAGACTGAAAGCACTTCCTTGACTCCTGTTGTAATCGTGCCAAAGGACCTCTACAAGGCCTTCTTTATTCAAACCAGCGCGCAGACGGGGTTGCCAGGTTCCCATAGCTCTGCTGATATCGCTATGTAAATGTGTGACCTCCAAAAGGCTTTGATCTACCTCAATGCATATGCAATAAGGCTCCCGTGCCACTTTTAAAGGCCTCCTCTTTAATTTACATCATCACAGAGTCCATTCACAACCCCACAATATACCCTCATCTTCACCTGGGTTAGTATACACATCCATACGGCTCATTTCAGCGGTGACCCTTTTCTAGGAAAAACTGAGAAATGATGTCGAGTTTTAAGATGATGAGCAAAAAAGGGAAAAGGATAACAATATTGTGATAAATTATGCATGTATGTATCCATTCGAGCCCATGACCTCTTGGATTGTCACCCTCTCCATCAACCTCATCTTCTCATCTTTCCCTGTTAAGTCATGGCAGATGTGGATGCACGTCCAGAATCAGCACTAGATTACTCTGGCTTTCTTCTCAACAGTACACTGTAGCTTTGCACCACTAAGACCAGCACCTCCCATTCTTTACCATGAGCAAATACATCACACAGCCTGTAGGATCAGTAGAATATAACCTTTGCATTTGATAGGACTTGGTTATTGGACGTTAGGATGACGTGTGCGTCAGCGCATACATAGAATGATCTTCTGGCATTTATTATGCAAGAAAATGAAAGCCAGGGATGAGTAGGAAAAGCAGAGGAAATAGAAAAGGAAATTAAGCCAAAGACAGAGGGACTAAAAATTAGCCTTTTGGCTAAATTAAGAGAGTGGATGAGGTGAAGTCATTTTTTCCTCAAGTTCTTGTATGACCAAAAATCAATTAAGAAAAGATTCTCCAGCTGAGGATCTGTGTACATGTCTACTGTAAACTATATAGTCTAAACACTCTATTTTGGGAAAAAAAAGCACTGAGTGAGAAATGCACCACCAATAAATAGAGAAAACCAGTCATAAGATAACAAGGCAAAGCAAATGCATTTATATAGCGCATTTCATACACAAGGCAACCCAATGTGCTTTACATGATAAAACATTCAATTGTTTAAAATCAATAAGAACATTTAAAATCATCAGTAAAAACTTTTAAAATCATCAGTAAAAACATTTAAAATCATCAGTAAAACATTTAAAATCATCAACAAACATCAACAACATGGACAAGGTATAGTGTAATATTCTTGTGCAAACATGCATAAAAAATCCTTGTCATGGGTTTGGACTATATAATGTATTCCCATAATTGTAATCTTATACAATTACACCTAATCAATTTGAAATCACTTTACATATGAATTACGTGTAAATAAAAAAAATTAAGAGAGTTGATGAGGTACAGTATTTTTTTTCCCTCAATAAGTTATTTTGAGTCCAAAAATCAATTACAGGAACTGGTTGGAATTGCTCTGAAAAAGCTCTGAAAAAGGTTAAAACTCAAGAAAACATGCAAGTTTGGGGGGAAAAAAAATCAAATACTATGTTGTGGGGGAAACTGGGAACTAAATGACTTCTAAAGATATACTATGCATACAGTACAAAGATGATAGAGATTCATCAGCAAACTGGTTTCATAGCTTTAACACTTGGAAACCAGAACAAAAGAATCACAGTGATTCCAGCATTCATTGATAGTCACTGTTGGCCAACAGAGCAGAAAGAGAAATATGGCTATAATCTATACCATTACTTCCTCTCCTTTGCCACAATAATAGCTGCGTTACCAAGAGTAAATTGGTCTTTTCTTTTCTCGAACTTCTCCCCAGGGATGGGAATGGTATATCAGATGTTCCACTTCAGCGAGGGACAGGACTGATTTCAAGACAGGCTATTACCATAGAGAGCCCAGCCTGCATCTGACCCCACCAATCTAATATTCAGTTTCCATAAACATTTATGCCAGTTCATCTTCTGCTGAGTTTCCCTTAATTGAGGCAATGATCTGAATATGTAAGACTGGGCTGGCTGCTGTTTTATAAGCTCTGGCAGACATAGGTGAACGTAATGTGTAAAATGATGCAAATCACCACTATCATAATACCTTTTTTTTTTTTTTTTTTCAGTGCCCCCTCACTGAGCTGCATTCCCTGGTCTTTGCAATGGTTTCGTATTGTTGTTTATCTCTGTTTATCTGTGTCCACAACAACCTTAAATATTCTATGAGCTGACATATAAACATCTAATACACACTGCATCCTACTACTACTACTACTACTACTACTACTACTACTACTAAATAGGAAAATCGATTTGGTGATATATCGCGATATTACGTCGCACGATTCTTGGATCGATTCAAAATGCATCCATATCAATTTTTTATTTTAATTTTAACCTTTATTTAACCAGGCAAGTTGGTTTAAAAGCCACAGGCAGATTGTATGTTATTTTCTTATTTTAAAGCCAATGTTTTGAGTGTAAAAAAAAATATGCCAATAAAATATATTTCATACATAATGTTCTCATGAAGGTGTACACATTTACAGATTAGTTGTCATGTGTATATATATATATATATATATATGTATATATATATCGTTATAGTCGCCTAATACTTCAATATCAAGATATATCGTATCGGGATACTAATCGTATCGCCAGATGCCAGGCAATACACACCCCTACCCCTAATTATATTCATCATTCAAATGTTTTAAGCCTAAATCAGAAAAATTGATTAACAATTCCAAGACAACAATTGTCACACTCTTGATACTATAAGAGTTTTTTCTGTGTTCACCTTTACCAAAGGGATATATACGGAGATGTTGAAAGCAACTTAAAAAAAGTTCTCACCCACTCAATTTTAAAGGCAGAATTTACACATTTAATTGTAATGTTTAATAAGGTGGCCACACTATTTAAAATGAGTTTGGATAGAAATGATTCTCCAACTGAGGATCAATGTAGATGTCTAAGCTATACGTGCACTTTAATTTGAACATTTTTTTATTTGCTTCTTGATAAGTTGAGGTTTTGTTTATTCAGACAAGGTTTTTCAGGTAATTTGTATCTCCTCGAAAGTCGAAATAAGAAATTCCTGAAAAACCTTGTCTGAATAATCAAAACCTCAACTTATCATACTATTAAAAAAAAAAGAAGATAAATTGAATCTTGCTGGAACAGAATAGCCATGTACGCTGATGAATAGTTGACTGGTGTACCGTAGTTTTGTATGAAGTAAAGATTGAACTGTAAATATGGATTATAATTCATGGTTTCTTTTTTTTTTTTTTTAACATACTATAATTAAATGTCCAATAACTCTTATTTAACCATAATCAAATATATTCAGGTCAACTTTCTCACAGCCTATTTTCTGGAACAAACAGTTTTAGAACATCTGATTTCAACTTAATCTAAATCTAACAATAACACAAGCAAGTACGGAAGCGATGAAACAAATCAGTTTGAGCAAAATGCAAAAAATCTAAGTCATAATACAATAGACACAATAGATAGATAGATAGATAGACAGATAGATACTTTATTGATCCTAAAGGAAATTGTGCAGCAGTCTGTTGCTCACATTCACACAAACAGAGCAGGATCTACAGGATTTAAGAAGTTAAAAACACATTAAAAAAAGCAATAAATACATAACAGTCCAAGAGAAGTTAAAAACACATAAAAAAGTAAGAAATACATAAAAGTCCAAAAAAAGTTAAGGCACTGCAAGACAATTTTCAATACCTTTCCCTCACTCCTCCTCTGCTAGACCACTAAATGATAAATGATTATAATGAATCAATCAATAATCTTGAACATAATTTGTATTGCTTTATATCAGCAGTAAATGTCATCTTTAATTAACTGATCATTGGATTTCTAAATGTAAAACATTTTCTAATTAAAAGAACACTGTTAGATATAAACTTTTAAAATATATGCTTTGACTTACATATAATTTGTGTATGTTTTTATCTTTGATGAGCTCATGTTTGACCCTGACAATCACAAATGTCTTACGTATCACAACAAAAGAAAGGAGGAGAAACACTATATAACATGAATAAAAATGCTGAGAAAAACTACGTTCGGGGCCCAGCAGTGAGACGACCCTGAGGTCCGCAGCTGTGCATTAGACGAGTGCCTGTTCTTCTGTTGATTTGTTATGACTTGTTGATTCACTTCTGTTCATGTGTAATACATTGATCGATTGATTCATCAAAGCAAAACCTCTGACTACGTCTCTCTGTATGCAATCCCAGGTACTGAACACGAGAGTATCCCAAAACTAACCTTACCATAAGGAAGACAGAAGCACTCCGTATGTGGTGCTAACATGTGACCACTGCATCTCGGTAAACAATGACAGCTGTCTTTGAGTGACTCGACACTTTTTAGAATCCTCAACAATTCCAGATGTGAGTAATGACAGGAATATTGGGTAAATATTGTAGTTAATAACAATAATAACAGTAGCTTAGAAGACGAGAGCTGCTCTTTTCTTCAGTATTAAGGACATACAGTAATGCTGTGTCTCAGCACCTGTGTCTGAACAGAATGTTCAAGGTTCAAATTTATTCAACAGTTATTTCTTATTGACACTACATCTATCATTTAGTTTATTAGTGCACTTCATAATAATGGACTATCTTTGTTATTTTTTTTATCTTCTAACCTTTAAAGTGTACATAGTTCACTCATTTTTCAGTCTTTTTCTTACATGTTTCACTTTAATAAATATAACTTTCAGTTTAAACACTTTCTGTGTAATAACTTGATGATTTATGTTGTTTCCAATTTGCAAGGTGTGATGAATTACAAAGAAGTCAGATTTGTAATAAAATTAGTTTTAAAAATCAATTCCCACCTTTAGTTTGGACATAAAAATACAAACAATATTCATCACATGGTTTTAACAACCTTGTCTTACTATTGGCTGTATACCTACATTATTTATTATCTCCTACAGCAGAGGTATCAAGTGCCTTGTTTTCAATAGGGTCAAACCAATTAAATAAAAGCATAAATATGCTTTCAGATTAATGATCTTTTTGAGATGTATTAGTTTTTATTATTCAATGGCCGAATGGGACCCTCTGGTTGGCTAATTTTGATCTGAGATATGTACATTTGTCAGCTAATCACATTGAAATACACTACATCTGTCGGGTTTCTTGAATCATTGAAAATGTCTACATTTTACAGTAACTGTGTCACAATTTAGACATAAGAAAAGCATGAATAATCTCCTGTTTTCTTTGTAATGACAGTATTTCCCCCTGGGATTATTAAAGTCATTCTGAGTCTCATTTCTCTCCAGTGGAGAATCTAAGAGTCTACACATTTTCTTGTGTACTGAACATTAGTCCTGCAGCTTACCCAGCAGTTAATACTGCCTCGCCATGGTTGAAACATGCTTTTGTTTACCAGGGCTTTTTTATCAGCTCCTGCCACCCACACACAAATGCTAATAGCACAATAGCACTTTAGCGAGGATGTGCTTGTTTAAAGGTAAAGGGAGACCCATCACCTCATCGCTCCCATCAACTCCTACTCCCATCCCAGCTGTGACCCTGCAGAAACATTGTTTAGATGCACTCTAACGGGCCTGAATGGTAACTGGAGAGAAGCCCTCAGTGGGGGCAAACACTGACAGTCACCCATGGGAGCAAAGCAAGTGGTTGCTCACTAACGTGTGAGTGCTCTCTGCTGGCAAACAGTGAGTACTGCAGCACAGACAGAGAGGAAAAATAAAGCCAAGGATTAGCTGAGCTCTCATGACTAGTGGCAGCCTTGAGACACACAGCAGCATCAGCCATTCAGTACATTTCTACAACAATCAGTGCATGCCAAGGGTAGATAAATAAAGTATTGGTATGGGTTTAATGGATGTGACAAGAACTGATCAAATAAAATAGCACAGTTCATGATTTAGCATGTGATCAAAGTTTAGATTTAATGTAAAATGTAAAAGGCTTATTGGTCAAGAGTCATTCTGGATTATCTCACATTGAATTATTGCATGTTTGTTAAAGGCCGAATATGAACTGTTAAAGCAGTGTTTTTCAACATTGGGGTCACCTGAAATAGTAATTGTTAAAAAAAAAATCTATATATATATCTAAATGCAGTAACAAAAAACAAAAGACAAAAAAAATAAATAAATATATATATATATATGAGCGTGTAGAATTTGTCACTAATCCTGGCTGCTCCATATTTGTTGTACAGTATAACAAGAACAATAAAATGTCTTAAGGATTGACGGAAATTCTTCATTTCAATATGGGGTCACGATCCAAAAAAGGTTGGGATCCATTGTATTAAAGGGTTCAGAATTACTACAGAGAATAAAGTAGTAATTTATTACTATCATGTTGTTTAGATCCACGTAGCATTTAGAGCCTAGATTGTATGTCATTTGCAAGTTAAATTGAATTAGCCACAATACTGCTAAGCATGGACTTTTATCTAAAAAGGATATATGTAGATGTACAGTATTTACTTAGTTAACTTTACTTAATGTATTGGTATATAGTACTCTAATCTATTAGAACAAAAATAGGGTTACAGTAGTTTCTCAAGGTTTTGAGAGTGTTTGCTAAGGATGGGCGATATAGACAATTATAGAAAATTATCCCGATAAACATCACGATAAATAAAAAACTATAAATAAACAAAACAATTCCCAACTTAAAGTGTAAACGGGTGCCTTACAAACGCAAATAAATCTGAATACATCAACAATAGAGACATTAAAAAAGGCTACAATAGCTGCTGAGTTCATGAGCTGATATTTTATGGAATATATTAGTGCATTTGGATCACTATTAGTGTTATTGTATGTAATTCATTTATTTCCTCACTTAAAATGAAATTATTTTCTAAAAAAAAAAAAAGCACATGAAAAGCAAAAATAACTTCATTAGTGTTTTTACTGGTTCTGAATCGTGTTTAATTTATCTGATAGAGTTACATAAAGTTATGGTTAATAAATAACTCTCTGATTTCCTATAATTAAAGCAGATCAAGCTGATGATTTAATCATTCAGTATATTTAGGAGTAATAATTTCAATAGTTACATTAGTCTAATGGGACCAGCTTTGTCTGTGAACACGTGAAATATAATTAAAAATATTACGTTTCACAAGTTTGGACGAATGCATAGTGACATTATTATTAATGCTAACATTTATTTCACACAACGTGTGACATGTTTAGCTTTTATTCTTCCACACAACTATTAAATCTGACCATAAACAAATCGATGGCTCTCTGTGATTTTATGACAGTAAGGCGTGTTTTTTATTCGGTCTGTTTCTTATAAGGAGTGGTTAGCATTAGCTCTTAGCCCAGTCAGTGTGTTAGCTTAGCATAGTTAGCTTTAGTTGAGTTTCCAGTTCATAATCGTTGATATAGGTTCATCTCTGTCACCGTGTTTGTGGAACTTTGGGGAGACATGATGGAGGAACTTGAATCGGTTCACTTTATTGGATGGTTGTCTGGTCTTAACCAAGTAGCGGTCCATGATGTATCGCAGCACGTGAGCTTGAGGTGACGAGCACCGCCGTGTGTGTGTTGTGTGAGGGCTGGGGCCGGGAGGGGTGGTGCACACCGCTGCAGCGGAGGCTTCCCTGCAGATCTTCCATAAACAGCGTTCCGGTCCAGAGAATAATAAACTGACAACAAACTGGCAGTTTTGGTCCGTGGAACAAGGTTTTTATGGGCATTCTTGGCTAAATTGAGAGACAAATGGCCCGTGGCCCTCGCTAATTTCCGGTATGGGAATTTATCGTTTATATCGTGAGATGACATATTCTTACAGGTGAGAATATTTTTGACGATAAATCATAAACGATAAAATATAGCACATTCCTACTGTTGGCGTACTTTTTGCATGTTTTGAAACCTGCGGGGCAGCATCAATTTTCAACATATAGCCACATTTTACACTCTATACTGCCAACTATTAGCAGAGTATTGTTAGTCCAGTAGTTATGTCTACTTTCGGTTTATTTTTAACCTTTTTTGTTCTTTATATATATATAATTTAAAAAGCACAAGTCACTTTAAGTACAGTAATGCATTTGGTTTTGCATTATATATGACAATACAATACACTAGTGCAGTGCCCATAGGAAGTATGTATTGCTATAGAAAAGTGGGAAGTTAAGTAGCTTTTTCATAGATGGAAAAATTAGGTTATGTTTAAAGGTGGGACGTCAGGGACATTTAGGTTTGTTGTGAAATGTGTAAAGTGACAACTATTGTGTTTTCATATATTTAAATGAATACATTGGGGGAAAAGCGATGCACCAGCATGAAGTTATGCCTGGAGAAACACTTTGAGACACTCATGTTTACATGGGAGCTTTAAATCAGAATAAAAGTTAAATCCTCTTTAAACTGACCTTGTAAACACTTAATTCCTCATGCAAATTTCATTCTGATACACACACGCACACAGTGGGTCTCTGCTCCGCTCAAAACCAGGAAGTGGGGGTGGGCTCTCCAGCGCGATTGGCTTTGCCGCGCACGTGACTACAGCGTGCAGCGATTTGCTCTGGCGCACATTTGACTCGCTCCGGTGGACAATTTTCTGAAATTATTCATCAACGGTACTATTGCAGTCCAAACAAATCCGACGTTGCACACCTTAGAACCAAAAGGAAGCCATGTTGAAAGTCTGAGCTCTGTCTGTCCCTGAACCGCGGAGATATTTGACACACACACACACACACACACACACACACACACACACACACACACACACACACACACACACACAGACACACACACACACACACAGACACACAGACACACAGACACAGACAGAGATTCCTTGCTTTATAGATAGATAATGGGCGTTACTTGTTTCAGGCAGGGTGTGTAGGACAGTGAACCCCTCTGGTTGAAGTCTCTGAATACCCCAAACACAGGTATTTGTACCTTTATACATTTATCAGGATTGTAATGGCAGGAAGTGGTCCAAAGAAGTCCACCACAAAGTCAAATTAATAGATAATCAATCCAATGTTAAATCGGTGTATTACAGAGGGGTTTCCCCTAAAACACATCTTAGAGTGCACTATACAGTAGTCTGTCTTGACTTTAGGTACTGGACATGCATATGTTTGTTTCTGTGTGGATTGTGTAACAGAATGGGGACATGTAAAGAACATTGACATAATTATTTACACAGTTTTGTCTGTTGCTATTGCTCCCTGTATCCTACTTACTATCAACCTCAGAGAACTGTGTTTCTCCCTCCCAGCTCATGTCTCCTCCCACAGAGCCGTCAGACACCACCTACCAATGGAAGGTAGGGGACGTAAAGGGTGGGGGGAGAGGGAGCTCCTGATTTTGACACTCGAGTAATTTGAGGTCGAATGCTCGAGCACATCCTGTTGTCCAAAGCAAAGCTGTAAACCACTAATTATTGAGTCAAGGTTTTTGTCAAGCAGGCACTAGGCACAACAATCATCACACCATTCAACGGCACTGGAATTTTTTATTTTCGTGCATCTGGGCACATGTGTTGAAACGTTTGCAGCGGGGAAACAAGACGCGAGCACAGGCTGCAATAGAAAAATAAATAAATAAATGAATAAAAAATTTGGAGAAAAGGAGTGGCATCTAAAATGCCTACAGTAGAAAGGAGCACAATGACTCTTTGCACGAGAGGAAGCAGTGGCATGTATTCGCATACAAAAGGGAACAAGTGGTCTTTACATGGCGTGCAGCTGCTTATTAAGACTCACTCCTTCGTGCATTATTCCTTTCATCCCCACTCAACCACAAAGTGATTTTACATTGCCACTCACAAAGACGGCAAAAGATTTCTAATGGACAAATCCTCAATAAATGACATATATCAGTCACTTCTCTGCAAGTTATTAAACAATAACAACATTCCATAAACGTATCTCACTGAAAACCACTGTGTGGGAGAGAGCAAGGAAGACAGCCAAAGAGAGAAAAAGGCAAATATGAAAGAGCTCAATTCTCTCAAACTTGATAATAGAGCACATATAAATGTGTTAGGAGTATCTCTTTGCATCTTGTATAGACTGCATGTATTTAATCTGTAAAGCTTATTAAGGCCCCAGTCATTGCTATGCAAAGCAGCACCCAGCGCTTTTCTTTCCCTTCTCAGCCGAGTGCAGTGTTTGGCCAATAGGACTGGCCCCCCGCCTCTCATTCTGCATTCATAACATGCAACATTTGCACAATGTATCTCTCAAAGGCCCTGAATAGAAGGCCTTAATACTCATGTAAACAACTGCAAACCAATTACTTAATGAATCAGGCCCACACATAATGAGGAGGCTCACAAAGAGCTATAAATGCATTTTTTTGCACCAAAGCTTCTGCTTTAAACTACAATCCCTCTGCTGTAGTCCAGGCTTAACTAGCAAATCATAATTATTCCCTAAGACAACAGAAGGGGGAAGCCATTTTTGTATTTTGAGTCCAGCTCGATCCTGCCTTTGAAGTCACTCATCAGCTCGCTGACAAAATGAAGCAAATAATTAACCAGTAGAATGAAGGGACTGGGTGGGGGGCGTAAGAAGATGGAGAAGAAGAGGGGTGAAGTGATGGAGAAAGGGCAGGAGAGCGAGAGAGTGAGATGCAAAGAGAAAGGAGAGAAACAGGCGAGAGCTGCAGTGTTATGCCTCTGCTTAAGTGCACGGCTTCCAGACCACTTGTAGAGGCAATAAAGCGCAAGAAGTGACTGTTGTAAAGTGGAATAGTTAAATCTAAGCATTGAGAAGAAAATAAAGACAGTGGAATTATTGTATGACCTCAGAGAAAATTATGATTACAATGATTGTGTCATTTTTAATGAAATCGTGCAAAAATATGAGAATCATGCACGACTAGCCCTTTGTCCAATTTGTTTTCCACACACAACTTGCAGCTCAGGGTGTTCTGTGCTCTAATTTTGTTTAATCACACATTTTGTAGGCTTCCCATACACATTAATGACAGGGACACGGGCCTCATCTGAGAGGGAGAGGATCATAAATTGGCTCATGTATATTAAAGAGGTTTGGTCATTGGAGCTGGCAGTGACAGACATAAGCAGCTATAAGGACCACAATGGAGCCGGGCTATTAGGCCCTTCCCTGGGCTAATAGGCAGACTGCGAATGCCTGCTTGCCAGGACAGAGAGATTCAGACTTCAGCCCTTGTGTCAGCGTGGTGCCCGGTAATCACATGAAATCAGAGAAGATTATTCCTCATAACGTTTACCCAGCCATTACCAGCACCCAAATGGGTTCTCACTGAAGAGGTGCTCTGAGGACCTGACATGCAATTGCGGATTTGATGAAGTCGTGTTGATATTCAAATGTAGCCATGATGGTGTTAGCTTCCACCAAGCTATTTATCATCAGATGTTCTTTTCAGATCCACTTAGGGCTTTGATTTGAGCATCCTAAATATGTTTCAAGGGTGAAAAATCGAAGAACATTTGTCCTTGTCAACACTTCAGTCCCCTTCTTTCAAAACAGTTGTCCGTGATTCTCGTCTTGACATGATCTGTTTATGTTTTGACAACAAAGCTGAGGACAGTAAGATTATGGCTCTAATGTATCCGTCTTTATATGTCTTTGATGGCTGATTTGATTTTAGAGTCAAAAAACCAGGGTGAACCCGGTAAACAGAGGTGCTTCGGAGCCTTTTGTCTTTGTAAGCGAGTTAATAGGTGGTGGCCCCTTGATCTTATGGAAATGAACGGGGAATTATGAGAGCAGCCATGCAAATGTACATCAACCACTTTGGTGTCTGGTGGCCCATTTCCTGTGGCCCGTTGAATAACAAGGTTCTTACCAGGGGTAAGGGTCTTGATGTGGGAAGCGTTTGGCACTCTCCACGTCCTCTTCAAGGCTGTCATTTGTTCCTTCAAAGAGCAAAAAAGGGGCAAATGTAATCATTTGATTTCTTCATCAACCTCAGTCAAATTACAATACATATATTTACAGAAAGTTGTGCTGCTTTCTGTGGGAGTACGACATATACAAAGGAAGTGAGTTCAAACCACTGACTGCCAGTATGTAGTTAGCATAAAAATCTAAAAGCCTTTAAGAGAACTTGGACTAATAGCTTTGTCTTTCATTTATTGTACTGTAAAATGGGTTTTCTATGATGTCTTTGTGTGCCATGAGCTCATACGGTCGCTAATAGCTCATGATTAGGCTCCCGTTGCTTGCCACTTAGCGGGAAAAGTGGATCATATCTCTTACCTGAGAGGCCATCCTCGTCCTCCTCTTCAGAACTCTGCTGCCTTTCCTGCATGGCTGATTGTTTAAGTAACTGATACGCTTTTGTCTCTGTTCAGGGACACACGTACAAACACACACAGTGTGTAGAAGTCACTATCAAATATTTGCTTAAAGCCCAGGTTTCCAACTTTCAGGTGTTACTATGTTTGATGAGACAACACGCTTCAGTAACCAATTTTCGGGTTTTTTCGGCTGTTTGCACCGATGTGAAAAACAGTAGTAAGCAGCTAAGCTTTAGCAGCAGCATGAGACAGCATGTAGCATCTCACATTATCTCAGCATGCCCTCCAAGCCAAGAAACCCTTGTAATTACTTTGCAGTAAATTTAAAAAATAAATTGTGAGTGGAGATAGCACCGACTAAAATCTACAATGCATGAGTGCATTATAAAAAGGTTGTTGTGTCAATGCTTTTAAAAGCAGCAAATCAAAGTGCAGATGCGAGTACATCCAAGGCTTGATATCTTTTCATGGTTTATGGACTCAAATAACATCTTTTAATCATTTTGTCCACCTCAGTGAGTTAAAGCCTGACAAGAGATACAAACACAGGTTAAAAAAAATAAAAAGCTGCAGATTTAACCAGTTACCATCACTCCTAATGTCATGGTATTTGAGAGTGACATTAATGTCCCTCAGCACAGGTGAACTCTTTCCTTGCTAAATCTTGGGTAATGTTCCCCCCCTTTTCTACTAGCTCTTTGTTATGGCTCTTTTGATTAAGACTCGTGAATGAAAACTGGACTCATTCTGCTAGCTGTGCACCTTAGGGATGCAGACACATAAAACACCCAGTGGGAAATCTGATAGCTGAGGCAAATACGGGATTGCTTTACATTTCAGAGGTGCGGCGGAGGCACAAGCACACCAAAAGCTTCCAGGATGCTGTAACAGCTAGTATTTTTAAAAGTCCAGCGCTGCCCGAGCATTGTTCAGAAGATAATGAGAAACCAATGACAGATCTTTGGCGCTTTCCACCCTGGCGCCTTCACAATTAAAGCAACAGCATTATATTGGGCCAGCGAATTATCAATTTTGCTAGAATGCCTCAGAGCAGCTCTGAAAACACAGCTTGTGTTTTCTCGGAGATAATTAGAGAGAACTAGCACAGCTCTTCAGGTGGGACTTTGACCCTGGATTCACCTTGATCATCCTGCCACAACCATTGTGTAAAAGAGCCCATTATTCACTGCAGTGGGAAGAAAACAAACCACAACATAAGGACAGTGTGAATGCTGGGGCACCGGCAATGCCTTTTTACCTCTAATAGGACCACTTTCCACAGGGCTTTCGTCCGGGCTGTCCTCTTCACTACTTTGTAGTTCTGTAAGAAAGGGAAGCGCATAGTGAGAAGCAATGGCGGGGAGGAAGGGAGGCTAAGGATAAAAATGGGGATGGGGGTGGAGCGGGTTCTTTAGCACTGAATGGAGGGTTATATAAAAACTGGGCTGTGAAGGATTCATATAAAGCTCTAGGGTGAAATAGATTTCTCACATGAAAGGAAAGTTTTAGCTCTGTGCTGGGGCGATTCATAAATAAGCAGTTTTTTTAAAAAAACATGGGCTTGTTATTTATAACTGTGTAAAGACAGAGTATAAAGCTATTATAAGACTTAAAAGAATTAAAAATATTGGCATTGCTTCCAAACAAATACCCAAAGCTCTCACAGTGGAAACTGTAACCATGCTATCCTTTAATCCGTCAATAATTGCTCTTTTCTGTGAACATAAGAAATATTTTCTGTGCCAATCAGCTGCAATCAGAGCGTCATCAATAGAACCAGAAGACAGAGCGGCTTGTAAATGCTCAATTGGTAAAATATTTTAATTGGCCACCGTCAAACCATTCATCAATAATACAACAAGAATATTCATTTCAATTAAATGTCCTCTAAACCAGTGGTTACCAAACTTTTCATAGTCCTGTACCACTTCAGACATTTAACCTGAAGCCAATGTGCAATTTTTCTCAGAATTTTACCCATCCTGTTGAGCAATAATATCTAATGAAAAAAGAATAATCTGTAAAAACACAAGAAAATTCAGAATCATCATTTTCAATTAATTTAATTAATTAGCCTACTGGCATTTTCTCTTTTATTTTGGAAAAAAATCTAACACCTATTTGTTGATGAAACATATGTCAGTAATAAACACATTTGTCACCCTGAAACTGTGAACTACAACTCTAATGAAAAGGGTGAAGATGAGATGATGCAAATACTGCATATTTGGCTGAATTTGAATTAAATCATTCTCCACGCAAACGTTTTGCTCTATACTTTGTTTTCACGTTTGCTCACCACTAAAGGGTTGTCTTACAAAGGCCAATGTGTAATTTGTGGTGATGCATGGAGGCCCCTGGTTGATTTATATTGTAGTTTCCAATGTTCGTCACACTATTTAAAAAATGTTTTTCATGTACCCCATGACAATTTTGCGTACTCCACTTTGGGAACCTTGGCTCTAATAAATAATATAAATTTTCCTCCAAAGATGTGCACAAAAGTTGCATGAAAAAAGTTTTGAACTATTACATTTTAGTCTATTACCCAGAGGTGCTACTATGGGAACCAGTGGGATAGAAGAGGCAGCAGTTAAAAGCATTGGTCTATCGGAAAGAGCAGTTCATTTTAAAGGTATTTAAGTTTGGGTTACACTCTTTTAACACAAATTTAAACAATTTATTAATATTAGAACTGCAAAGAGGGGTTTTCTGGAGACTAGGAGTGTATATTCTCATCCAGGTCTCTTATTGTGAAAATCTAAAAGCAGAAGTTTGTGTATGAACAAGACTAAACTATGTGTAAATATTTGATTTAGCTAAAGTTTAATTGTATTTTGTTAATTTAGCAAGCAGGAAGTTGCACCCAAAATCAGGAAGTAGCTTGAAGATAAAGATAAAAGCTAAATAAAACTCAATGACCTTGACTTTGGTTCCTATTTCCAGGTTTAGCAGGGTTCACATCACTGACGGGCAGGGAAGCAGCCGATAAATCACTGACGTCCTCTGCTGATGGGTTCTCCTCACTGGACCGTGACAGAAGTGTCCTCAGCAACACTTTGGCCTGTGAGTGACACAAATTAAAACCACACTCTTAATTGTTCTCATTTTGCAAAGGAAGCGTCAAATTGAGCTTTCGCTGATTAGCAAAGTCATTTACTTTGGCCACGGCTGCTCGCACAGGGAAACTGCTCCGAGGGAAAATAACTTTGAATTTTTCAGACTCGTTTAACTTTAAAAAAGATTATTTTGCACACTTTTGCTCAAGCTCACCCACTCAAATCACACTTTTCCCCTTTTCGTCTTCCTCTCCTCTCATCCATGAGATTAAAGAACCGCCTTAAAGAATGCAATCACCCTGGCATTAATGTGCAACACACTTTCAGATATCTTCCCTCTTGGCAGAAAAGGATTGAGACAAACTGCGCTCTTCCTTCCTCTCCAGCACATTGTTTTAATCTCTGTGGCGACAAGGATGCACAATTAAAAGGAAGTTGTTGCAAGAGATGCTACACACCGATTTCCTTTCTCTTCCATTTTCCCTTATCCTGCCATCATCTTCTCTCTTCTTGTGATCAAAGGCCGCCTCTCCGCCTCAGATGGCCACTTCCAACTTTTAATGAGTGGTAATATGGTGGGAATGATCAGAAGGATTCTGACAGTGGAGAACTTTAAGTAGCATTGTAAGTTGTTATCAGTGGGTCACGGTGGAGATCAATGATGTACATGCTTTCATTTCCTGGGAGAAAGATATGCTAACACATGCCAATCTAAATCTTAAAATGGTCTTGATGATGCTGCACAATACAAACTGTATTGATCCCCGTTCCTGATATTCCTTTTTGTTAATTTATTTTTTATTTTCTAGATTTAGTTAAACGTACGATGGGTTGAGGGCTCTCGCCGACCCACTGCATTTTAAAAATCAATGAATGCAACTGTTAGCACTTGAATATTCAAAGGGTCTCTTTGAGTGTGTGCATGCGAGCTGCATGCTCCCATTTGTCGGAGGAGTTGGACTGTGTGGCAGGATGTGAATAGACATTTCTGTTTGCTCTTGTGCACGGAGAGTAAGCTGATGTGCAAGAGGACAGAGAGGCGCGAGGGACGGAAAAATGGGAGGAAGGGGAGAAGGGAATAGATTAAGTGAGAGAGATAAAGGGAGAGAAAGATTTTCACTCAGGCGTTTCCTGATGCTCTTGGATACAATGATGTAGATGGCAGTGGCCCACTTCCTTTTGTCGGCTCATATTTTCAAGAGGCTTTAAAGTCTCCTTCTATGACTCTTTCTTTTAGTTGGGGGAACTGTGGCAATATTTGCCGGCCAGAACAAACCCCAGAAGTTCAGTCCGTAGAAAATGAATAACAAATTGAATCACCGGGAGTGTTTTCTGCGAATTCTTCTTTGTCTGATTCACTCCGATCTTAACAAGGTCAATGATGTGATATGAAATAATCGCACCACCAAGTAACTCTAAATTAACTTTAAGTAGCAAATGGCTTTTTCTAAATTGATGGCAGTGCTTCTATGTTAAGGTTTCATTAATTCAGACGACTGTTCCTCAGGAAATCCACTTTGATGTCCTGACATGTTGACTGACAACTGCCAGTCTTCGTCAGAGGAGTCTGCTGATCGCTTTGATGTTTCCTTTGAAGTTTCCTTGAGTGAAGCGTAATAATTCCCTTGAGATTGGTTTTGTCTTATTTTTGAATAACAAATTATTTAAAAATAACATATTATTCAAAAAGAAGACAAAAATAATTTTGCTGGCAGTGCTTCTGCCAGAGCTCCCACAGCTTTAGTTAAATTAAATTCTAGACTTTGTCTTGCCATTTGAAACTAAATTTAAGATTAACTTCACAGTAAACATTTTTTGGGGGGAAAAAAACACCACATCAATTACATAGAGTAAAAAAAAAATTCTAGTGTCTAGTGCAGACCCCAAAAGTAAACACACAAAATGACAGTAAAATACAAGAAAAAAACAGACTAAAATAATCAGAATTACTCCAAACACACAAGATGACTACAAAAATAGCCAGAAATCTATAAAAGAAAAATACAAAAAATAAAAACCATGAATAAAAATCTTTGTTGGACAGGCAATTTACATTTTTTTTCACATTAATAAACGAATCTTACTATTTCTTTTGTAATGTCAGACTAATTAAAGAAATCATACTTATGTGTTAATGTTTCAAAAGTCTTAAATTTTGATTTAAGAGATTTTAATGCAATTAAGGCGTTATATTTAAATTCATGACATGAATGCCTTTTAACACTTTTTAAGGACATGCGGGAACCCTGTCTACTATAAAGGCATATAAAACAAGAGCAGAGTCTTAAGATTACAGAGTCTGAGTGAATAAAAAAATGCATTGCCCTCCCCCCCATCTGCCTGTTTGTGTGCCTTCAACGCTACCTGGTGGCTGCAGGCAGCATGACTCTTCACTAGCAGTGGCGTGAACAGTTGGACCAGGCGCTCAGTGCTGAGGACGCCGTGCTCCTTAAGCACAAGGGCGTGCTTGAACCAGCGATCCCACAGACGAGCTGCACTAGGAGGGAGGCTTGTGCTACGGGGAGGGAGAAGGAGGGATTGAACAGAGAGAAAAAGAAGCTCCTCTATCAGATGTAATGTCAGAACATTTGAAATAGGACACAGGATTGTATGTGTATGTATGTTTGTATATGTGTACACACAGGAGAGAAAGAGAGTAGAGCTATTATTCAAGCCCATCAATGGATAATACCTTGTGAATATTTTTCATAGGGGAGTCCCGATCCAATATCGGTATCGGCAGATACGCAAGGCTGCAATATCGGTACCATATCGGAAATAAAAAAGTTCTATCGGGACATCCCTACTTTTTTTTACAGATATAATAACAAGGATGGAATGTTTTCACCAGGATTTGGTTATTTTTTTGTCTGTTAGAAAGATTACGTTTGTACTACTTAACAAATTTTGACAAAAACGTATCCAAAGATGGAACTTAAACCATGGAAAATTCCATTAAATTATGTAGGGGATCTGGAACAACATAGTGATTCTGGATCAGTTTGAAAAATCTTTATCTCTCAAAATTGGCAAAATTTCAAGCATTCATATCTCGGTCTCCTGATCTTTATACAATTTGAATCAGTTATGTCGGGTTGGTTCCTCAAATATCCTATTGAGTTTCATTCTGATCAGATCCGGATTGCACATTTAATCATGGTTTTTCCTATCATGGTCCCATGATCAGGATTACTGATCCAGATAACTGCCAATAATAAACAAAAAGGATATTGACGCTCAGCAGCGGTTTGAACTTTCTCAGTGCTCTTGTTACAGTTGTTATTCGAGGTTGACGGAGTCTCCTAATCTAACATTATTTATATCCCGCATTTTCCAAATAGCATAAAAGATAACGGCAACATTATAGATAAAAGAAAAGGATCAACTATTTTTATTTTACTGTACTTAAGTAATATTTAAAGTAAATAAATACCCACCCTTCAAACAAAATATGAGAACAGCATACTTTAGAATTTTTAAAACATAGAATGTGGACAACTAAAGTTTCTGAATCACAAAATAAATACACAGTAAAAGGTTTAAAACAATTTGATCCCAATAAACATTACCGGTCTTTATTCAAAATGGAATTTACATTGAAGAACAAGTGTTTTTTATATAGATGTCACTGTGAGGAAACAGTAAAGAAATGGTTTTAATGTGTTTATTTAGACAGGTTCTCTCTCTGTCTGGTTCGATTGTCTTTGTTTATTTTTTACAAACAATACATACTTATTTCATCAGAAAATAATATATAGTATGGATGTTCTTGTAAACAATCAACTCCATTGAGAATCCTCTAAGTACGGTATGTTTATGAAATGAAGACTGACTAAAGCCTACTTTATTCAGACCTGTTCCGATACACTGCAGGTTATCATTTAAAAGATTTAGGAGATAATATTAACAAATACATTTGAGTTAACATCAGTTAGACTAAAAGAGTAATACGCAGCAGATTTGAAAAAAAAAAAAATCTTCAAGGTCAGCCTCTGAGTTTGTCTCGTGCAAAAAGAGGCATCGTGCTGAATGTGTGTCTTTGATTTGAGCATAGAACATTAAAAGGTCTCAGAGAAATCAATAAGGTAGTGAAGCAGAGCCCAGATTCAGCTCAGAGTGTAACGACTCATTGTCCAAAGGGCTGGAAGACCCAGATAGTGCAGTTTAATTTACTCATGACATTCACCCGTACACCGTTACCATTTGAGGTGTTATCACAGATGACCTTTTACATTTGTGGACAAAGCTTTCAACGGTGGACAGCAGCATCTTAGCTGCTGCTGTAGGTAGTGTGACCTCATCTAACAGGCTGGTTGGAGAGAAATATGAAGGAAAAAAATGCACAATCCACAGTCTGACTTTACAGTGAAGTTCATCTATACAGCTTGGCAGCTGAAGTGCTTTATGAAAAGAACTGTCAGTTGAACTCAGTCACTTTTAGAGCTGTGATCTTTAAGTTAAGAGTGATTGCATTATAAATCTATTTAGAGGTATATAAAACGCAAAACAAGTTATTACAATGCACTATTTACAAAATGTTCTTTAGGAACAGGGATACACCAATATGGATTTTTTTAGGGCCGATACCGATTTTTTTTTCTTCCCATCAGCCTTAGCCGATGCCGATTTTCTTGAACCGATATTTGGAGCCGATACTACTTTTGCTCCCTCAATTTACATCGTAAAAATTACACTATGATGATAACAAATGGTACGAGTGTCATTTTTTAAAAAAGGAACATTTATTGAAATTAACAAAGGTGAGGCAGAACGGCAAGTAAAAAATATTTAACAAATAATAAAAACATGTGATGTAGAACAAGAACAAGTAAAAAATATTTCTAATGCAGATCAGCGAATGCAACAGCCAGCCAAAACACGTAAAAAACGCAAAAATCGGCCGATGTATCGGTCTATCACTATTTAGGTGGCAAGCACAGTAACTCAACCAACAATTTATATCAAATAAAAAGTATAACACAGGAAAACTACGATGAAAAGATGATTATTTTATATTCAGAAAAAATAAAAATTTGATTTACCTACCAAAAACCCCACCCCTACTGTGTGTGTGATTTACCATGATCCTTACCTTATTTCATGAGGCCCAGTGCTGGAGTGGTGAGCGCTCACTAGATCCTGTGGTAGCAGGCAGCCTTTTTCTGTGCTCCATGACAATCTCTGAAGCTCATGAAGGACCACTGCCCCACACGCTTCAAGGTCCTGGTCGTTCAGACCCGCTCCATCACCACAAAGACTGTCCAACACACACAGAGCAATCAGCTATTGCCATGGAGCCCTGAGTTCAGGTTAGGAGAGCACTGACAGCTGCCTGCACTTCACAACGCACGCACACACACATTATCAATACATGAACTTTAACATGAATGTATGCAGACTCAAGTACCACAACATTAGCTTATCTTATCAACACACTGTGGGTCATGACACAAAATGGTCAGCACTTTATATAGCAGTTATTGTTAATACTATTTGTTGACACTTTTTTATATAACTTTCTTTTTTTTTTTTTTTTAATAATAGTTCATTTTTGTCAAAAATGTACATAAGCTGTCGATTTTTATTTGAATTACTATGAAATAGTATATAGTCAATTGATTCATGTTTAATTCTCATCAAGTTTTAAATATTATTATTTAATTACAACTACGGTATGTATTATTATTCTTTAGAGTCTTGTAATTTTCTGCAATCTAAAAAGAAATAAAAAATTAAAAAAAATCCAAGAAAAACGATATAATCTTGCCATAACATAATATTAAGAGGTAAGAATGCAAAATAAAAAGTTTTCAAAATATGCTTTACTATCCATGTATTATGGTTACTGTAACAATCACACATTTGAAAGGCTAAGAAAAGTGAAGATGCATCCATGGTGCTGATGGCTCTAATATAAGAGCCTTTAACAGAATGATATGTTTCTTAATTTTGCACAAAATACATCATTGCCAATAAACAAATGCATGCAGCATTTCATCAGGACAGGGAGGAATATGATTTATAAGTTTGAAGAAAGAAGGGGAGGATGTACCTAATGATGCGGTTGAGCCGACTCCCATCAATTGAAGAAACGCCATACACGCTGGTCTGTTTAGTGTGGAGTCGTCCTTCAATGCTATCCAGTAAATTAAACAGTCCTTCCTGAGAGAGGCTAAAAAAGAAGGCAGTCAAAAGAAATGATGGATTTTTATTTCAATGAGATAAAATGATACAAAATGATACTTCAATACATTTTTTTAGTAACTCAAGGACTGAGGAATAAATGGTCAACAGTTTAGTGTCAGTTAGAAGCACCATATAATTTTTTTTTTTTACTAATGTCTGTTGAAGCTGGGTTTTTGTTTAAAAAAGAATAGAAATAGGTTTAATGTCATGATTACACAACTGATGTTAGTGATAATTTGGCATTTTTAAAGGTTTAAAGAACCGATGACTCTATTATTGCCATAATCTCGCCGTTAAAAGTGTTGGGAAAGGGAACCAAAGAGAGTGGCCTCAGGAAGATTTCCTTTGGTGAGAGATTTAGTCTTTCATCTGGTCCAGTCTGAGGCTGCAAAATGAGAAATGGATGCTTAACGCTTGTGGATATTTAGAATCCATCTCTTTTTTCAGCATTAATCTCTGGGTGGCCCTCATTGAATTCTCCCACAAACCCCAAGCCGCCAGATCCCTGAGCCCCTGTACATGAAAAGAGAGAATTTATGACGATCTATAATTGGGCTTCTGGGTTAGAGGTCAGCCAACAATTGCTCTCTCTTTTCGCAGGTTGTGTCTTGGTAACATCCTGATTAAGCTGGGAGCTTAAATCATATCCATGAAGTTGTGTAGTGGGCAATTCATCTGTGTAAAGTCCTCTTCAGTAAAGGCTGAAATAGGAAACCCAAAGTTGTCTGTTTTCCATTTCTCTTATTGCCTGCTTGGGCCTTGAAATATTCTACCTTCTTCCCACTTCATTTATTCCCTTCAAAGGAAAGACTTGTAGCGAAGGAGAAAAGGGAATTTGCTGTGTTTTCCTGCAAATCCCCATTTCTGCCGCATGGCATTGTTGATCGCTTTAATGTCAAGGTCCCTAACCTCGCTTTAGACGATGCTGTTGTCCGTGTGTTGACATCATCAGGAGAGCATTGTTAGCCAAAAGGACGAGGTCAGACTCCATGCAGTATTTTCCTCTGGAGCTGTTACTATGGGGATATTTACCAAGCAGAGTAGCCTCACCACTAAATGATTGAACTCAGACAGAAATCTCACTGGGGAGACATAGTAACTCTCTCGTGTAAGCCGTGCTGTGCCTTTAACTCACAACGTGAAACATAACAGGAAGCAGTAAGCACTCATTAGCAGGTGAAAAAGGAAAATAACCTCAGCCATAATGATCTTTAACATTAGCTCGACTTGAAAACACAATGAAGTAAATTGGTCTCATAAAGTAATCACAAGAGCAAAAATGGTTTGGAAGCAACTGCGCAGGCTACATATAAGTCAAGATAATTACATTATATGTTACTTACAATAATAAGCCCTCGCCACATTTGTTACATGGCTTCACTCAAACAAGACATCCAGCTTTCAATTCATTTAAGCTCACACGTTTCTTTTTTATTATCAACTGCTTCAGAGGTAATTGCTTCAGATTGTAATAGTAGGTAAAGTGGATTGATTGTTAATAAAATATCGTGAAGATATTCTTCTCGACTTTCAACGCCTAAACCTGCTTACAGGGTCATAGGAAAATACGCATGCCTCTCTATTCCTGTTACATCTGTCCCAAGTCAGCGTGTCTTTGTGCGTTTTCAACTAGGGGTGGGAACCTCTAAGTACCTCACGATACAATACGCGATACAAAGCTCTCGATAACTATCTCACGATATGACGATACTGCAATTATCGATATATTGGTCAGAAATCAATCTACACTAATCTGTGACATAACAAGAAAAAAAAAGATTAAGCAAAAAATAGCCACCATTATAGTGCAATATTCCTGTAAACAAAATATTAGTTTCTTCAACAAACAGTGACAACATTTCTGTGAAGACCTACCTGCATTTTAATGACAAAGCAGATATATATACTGTATATATATTATTTTTTAAATCGATACTTATATTAATAATCGATCGTGCAAAAAAATATTGCGATATATCGCCGTATCGAGATATTGTCACACTCCTACTTTCAACTTCCGGAAATGTAGTCCATGTCCAAAGGTCTCAATTGCTGCCTACAGTATTCTACAATTGAATAAAATACATCAAAAATGAATTGGGGGGGAAAAAAAAGAAAAAGTTTAATATTTTAAACGAGCATGATGTGTCAGTTTTTGTTTTTGACTTTTCTTAGCAGTGAAAAAATTGATCTTATTTATGTTATTAGATATTTTGCATTTTATATTTACATGAGTTAAAAATGATACCTTGAATATATGTAAGTATGTTATAAGGTTATTTTTCAAACTGCATTTTTTATTTATTTTTTTCCCTTTCCAAAAAAATTAATCGTGAGCCCAGTATCGTATATCGTCTCCTAAGCTTTAGATATCGTCCCACCCCTCGCATCAGATATTTTAGTCACACAGCGTCATCTCTACCAATCCCACTATGCCTCCTTTTATGACCGATTGGCTAATATGTCGGACTACAAGTAATAAAAACGACAAATAATCACTCTTGCTCTCTGAAAAAAGGCTGGTGGTAAAATATAATAAGAATCTAATGAATGACTCAGCCAGGTGAGCTGGAGAAAGCGACGGACAGAAAGAGTAAAAGTGAGAGACAGAAAATAGAGTGGGAGAGAAAGAGAGGGAGCTCTGTGGGCTTTACATCAAAGCTTCTGGGTTTCCGCTCATACACAGAGGCTGACAGTGTTAACAAAGAAAGCTGAAGTCCCCCCGACACCACCACTACCACCGTCGTCTCGCTCAGCACAGGCCAACTACGGTTCCTCTCGGGGTTACGCCACAAAAAGTATGGAAGACCACACATAAACACAGTCCAGCACAAAAACAACTGCAGCTCCCTGGGATATAGAAAATATAATCCTACCCTAACAGTTAGCCAAAAAAAACACTTAGTTGATGACTATGGATTTGATACTAATTAGACAAAAAGTTATCAATTTTTAAGCCCTTTTTTTTAAAATGATAAATACAATAATTGCACTAGATATTCTGAATGTTATGCTCCAAGCTAAATATTTTCAGGCTTTAAAATGTTAGGATTGTTTTACAAGCCTTGGGAAGATACTCGGGTAACTTCCTACAGCTTCAAATTAAATGTAAGACTTTTTAATGCCATTTGAAATAAACATTTAAGGCTGACTTCACAGTAAACACAATTGGGAGAAATACCACATCAATTACATAAGGTTAGGGTCCATTTTTTCCAGTGTATAGTGCAGATGTGCAACTGACGGCCCCCAAAAGTAAACACAGAAAAATACACCAAAAAAAAAAAACAGACAAAAATAACCAGAAATCTATGAAACAACAAAAATGGAAAAAAATTAAAACCATTAGGAAAAATCTTTGTTAGACAGGCAATATTCGTTAAATTTACATTTCATAAAAAGTTGCTACAAGCATGACGCACATTTGCACAGAGTCCTGCTGCAACCACGTCTATGGTTTGTAAATCATATATATTTTTTAAAACTATTTATTTTGAATCGTAAGACTAATTACAATCATAAAATCATATTTATGTGTTAAAATATAAGACTTTTGAAACATTCATTAAGACATTTTAATGACAATTAAGGCTTTTTATTTAGATACATGAATTTAATGCCTTTTAAGACTTTTAAAGGATTTGCAGGAACCCTGGTACTTTAAACAGATATCAGGATATACTAAATACAGCTATTTTAGCTTTTGTACATTAGCAAAAAAATTAAATAAAATATTGTAAAAATATTTTCTGAAAGACAACACGGGAAAGACAAAGGCCTCGGGTTTGCTTTTAAGAATAAAGAATAAATAAAAAGTATAGCGTAAAAAAAAATATACATATACTCAGTGGAAATGGTAGAGGCAACACATGAAATCATTTAAACAGGATTTTATGTGACTCTAACCCCCCCATCCAAATTCATCCTTCAACTCAGAAGCCATCATCACGCCAAGGATTTGTGGCGCTAAGTGCTGTCCACATGCCCACCCTCCAGAACACTCTATGGTGTCACAAATTTCCTCCTCCACCGGGGACTTCCTGAGGTCTCTCAAGCAGAAAATTGCTCTGTTACTACATTATCTTGGATTATGGCAGTAAAGTCGGTGACAGGTAGTGAGCTCTCCCTGTAAGATGCATCAGTGCCGCCACCACAGTCAGCAGCTGAGCTACAGGGAGCGTGGCAGTGTGGACCGTGACACTCACAATCCTCTGTGTCAGTCTGGGATGACTTCACGCTGCCTTCACTTGCTGCCATTACCAGCGCTTTGCAGTTTAACTTGGCTGGGTCTTTTTTTTTTCCCCCCAGTTTGTTTAGCCAATGCCAGTATCAGGGACACACACGAGGGCCTTCATTGTGCACATTTAGGAAAACATAAAAAAAAAAAATAGAAAATGTGCGTTGCTTTATACATGTCAAACAGCTTCTAACTTTTTTTCTTCTTAAATAAAAAAAGTAAAACCAAACTTTTATTTTGTTATCAAATCTATTAAAAATTCTGAGATAATCTGAATACAACATTGCGTCTCATTTCTTTACAATATTGGTAACACTTTATAATAACTATCCGTTATAAGTAGTTAATAAATCATTAATAAACTGTTAGCTATTGAGTTGTAAATTCCTATAACAAACTATTAACAACTGATCTGTAAAGTGTGAGTTAATATACTGTATATATTAACTCATTAGTACTGGACAATATATCGGGATTCAAGATATATCGCGTTTTGTATTTTGGCGATACAGAAAATTACAATATTGCCTATATCGATATAAAACATTTGTTTTAAGAGTCGCTGCTTTCACTACTTCTCAGAACAGCATGAAAAGCACAGTGAGATGGATATCTGAGTGTGTCCTAACCCAGACATTCCATTAAAAATGCTCACTCACACATGCTGTCCCTTATAGGCGAAAAAGCCAAAACTGTTTGTTAATAAATGCACCTGTGTGGCATTTTGCATCAGCAAATTTAACCCAGAATTGTCTTTCTGTTAAGACTTTATTTTTAAATTAAAATTAGTATTAGTATTAGAGTATTATATCGTATATCGCCATTTTGAGAAAAAATATCGAGATATGAGTTTTGGTCCATATAGCCGAGCGCTAACTCATAAAAGTATCAGTTATTAGCTTATACTGGGACATTATTCTAAAGTTGCAACTATATACTTGCAACTTTAGAATAATGTTCCAATAACGTATATAAAGTTTTAACTAATTAACAAGTCATTTGTAAGCAGTTTGCTAATACCTTAGTCATGATCTATTACTAATTTATGAGATATAGTTATAAATCATTAACATACAATTAACATGGAATGTGTAAATTGTTAACTTTCAGCTTGTAAGCAGAAAAAATTAACAATCTATAAGGCACAGTTATAAATCCTTAACCGTTAGTAAATGAGTTATAAATTGCTTGTTGAATATTTGCTAACAGTTTATTAATGAACTATTAACTACTTATAATGGATAGTTATTATAAAGTGTTACCATGATATTTTATATATTTGGTAGGGATGTCCCGATACAACTTTTTCATTTGCGAAATGATACCGATATTGCAGCCTTGCGTATTGGCCGATACCAATATTATTGCGATATCAGCGTGATTTTTTTTTTCTCTCTCTCGCTTTTCTATAATCAAAACATAATAATTACTTATTTTGTAGTGTGGAATGTCAGAAAAGGCTCGATCAAGTGATGTCACTCAAACAGAGAACAGTAATCAGCAACAGTAGGAATGAGAAAAACTGACTCATTTATTATTAACCAATTGGTTGCATAACTTTAAACCTTCAATATAATATCTACAGTATTTAACAATTGAATAAAATGAATAAAAAATGGATTGAAAAAAGAAAAAATCTGAAATTCTGGAAATTTGAATCCGATATCCGTTTTCAGGCTAATATCGGACCAATATCCGATATTGATATTGGATCAAATACAATAGATATTGTTTGATGAAGTTATTAAACACACATAAGAATGTTGGATAAACCTTACCTCATTAGAGGCATTTCCAAAGCTGGGGGTTCACTGTTTAACTGGGATATGTTTGTGGATCCATTAGAGCGTTTGGACACTTCAGGACTCTGACGCTGGTTGTAATCCAGGCTCTCTGCGGATGCTGCCCTCCTATCAGAAGCCACGCCCTCTGGCAGATCTTCCTCCAGTTCAGATGGCGTCAGGGAGATGGAGAGGTCACTGGCACTGCTTTCCGACAACTGCACATCTGAACTTGATGTGCTAGCACTCTCTTGCTTGCCTGAACGCAAATACAACATGAGATATCTCGAAAAACAATGGCCGCGTTTACATGGGAGCTAATAGTTAAATCCTCTTTAAACTGACCTTGTAAACACTTTATTCCTAATGCAAATTAGAAAGTGAAACCGCATGTTATTGTCGAGCTGCTGTCCAATCAGAAGCCTTCCCAACCCCCAGACTAAAAGAGGAATTGAATAAAGCTGAATAAACCGGTTTTCCATGTAAACCTCAATTCGGAATTATTATTTCCATGTAAACACGAAGCGGAACACTTTCATTCCGAATAATTTAATTCGGAATAACTAATTCTGAATTAAAAAAACATCATGTAACCGTGGCCAATATGTTAAATCCTAAATTTCAGAAAAACAAAACAAGCATCAATGCAAACCTGGTGCAGTCTCTTCCTCAGGCATCAAATGGCCAGGTCTTGTTTCTTTGTCTTCCTCCTGTGAGACTATGTGTTCAGCATTCTCTGCCTCCACGTGTCCATCGCTGTCGAGGGAATCATTCTTCTCTGGCTTAGTCAAGGTCACCAGAGGTGAAAGATCTTGTTCATTATCACTTCCTGAAGCCACGGTGCGAGCCGTGGTCGTTAGGGCGTGAACAGATGGCAGCAGCTCCACCGCACTGTCATGTTTGTCACCTAAATTATCATCGTCGGGGGAATCGTTTGAGCCCCAAATGTCATCTGATAAATGTGCGCGCCTGCTAGCGGTGTCCTCTCCGCAAACTCTGAAGTCCTTCAAAAGACCACTTGGTAGACGTTTGCCGGAGTGGCGGCTGCGATTGGGTGAACGATGCGATGCTTGGGGTGAGTGTACACTTGTGGTGTGGGTTTCAGTGCCCAGCTCTCTGAGCGTCTGGTGGTTCAGAAAATGCTCCACTGGCAACTGTGTAAGATCCTTGGCTGGGTGAGAGGTATCCCACTCTTTTCTGCTCACAGTCCTAACCTGCACACATCAAACATCTTTTTAGATGAAATATTATCCAGCTGACCACAGACAGAATAAGAAAATTCTCAGCTCAATATGAATACTCGGAAAAGTGTCATTTTTGCTTAAGGTTAAGAGCATGTTTCACAGAAAGAAATTCAGCTCAAGTATGTTAACCAGCCACTCTACAACAGTGAATAAGAGAAGCTTTTTTGGGCCAAGGTCAGAATTCTTTTCAGAAGAGTTTTCTGAAAAATGTAGCAAGATCGATGTCTTAACTTTTAATCTTATTAGAAATCCCTCAGACAAGTTTTGATTTATGTCTTCAATGTCACCAAGGGGAGGAGAGAGAAGCAAAAAAGGCTCCCTGGGAACATAACAACAAAAAGCACAGCTTCTGTTTCTTTTCTGATAAGCGTCTTAAATACCAAACAGTTAGCTGCTTAATAACATTCACTGTAAACCATGCAGCCTGCCCAGCAGATCCACAAAGTAGGTAAAAAAAGAGGAAAAGTTAATTTCTTGGCTGAGTGATTCCATCGGTAGCTGCAGGGCAAAGTAGAAAGTGTTTCACTAAAGTAGCAATTGATTCTTCTATCAATCTGCAGCACGCGTGTGCTCTTCCAAGGAATGTATTAAATATGAAAATCATATCCCGTTATCATCTGTCTCCAGCTTTCAGGCCGGTAAGCTTCCCTTAATGAATGCTGCAGCCTGAGGGACATGCACACTGCCAGCCAATGGCTTGTATGCATAATGGAGTGACGGTACCATTTTGCTCATTACAATATCGACAGGCTGGGGGGGGGGGGGGACTGCACACAGTTACAAGTGACTGCTCTAGATAGCACGCTGCAAGTTATTATGAAATGTCTAAGACATTTCATCTAAAAGAGCTTTACAGCTTTAACTTCTTTAACTTAAGGGAGAAAGCAGCTATGGGCTTGAACTACATCACTTCACCAGATTCAGCAGCTAGAATTAGACACCTGTGCCTTTACAGATACACACACTCCTCCAAAGATTTACACAGCGTGATACCTGCTCCTATTTGTTACGCTAAACCTAAAAAACACAACATGTAATAAAAAAAATCAACTTACAAACAGTGAAAAGGTAATGATGGATCCAGCATGACAAAAGAGGATTGAAGACCTCGTTATTTTTTTTTTTTTAGTTGTTTAAGAAATATTTTAATTTTCATAAATTGAAAATGCACAGATTTGATAAAACAAAGAAAGTGTTAAATACAACTCGAGGGTTCTTACCAGCGTTGGGATCAATTATAATCATAATCGCGTAATTGATATTTAATTACAATTATGATACAGTTACAATTGCAATTGTAATTGAAAATATGTGTTGCTGTTGTAATCATAATTGAATTTTAATTGAGTTCGGATAATTCACTTTAAATTTACTTGAAAATTCACATTATTTACAATTTAAGTAAACGCAAACCCGTGGAACTATGATACAGTTCTATGTCTTACACATAGGTAAAAAAATTTTAAAATATTTTTCAGATCAAGCCCACACCAATAATATTAATACCGATATTTTCATTGATTAGGAAGCATAACAAGGTAACCAAGAGATGAAAAACAAATTGAATCGTAGATCATATTTTTAGCTGATTTAAGACATGTGTCAAACTAACCCCTTATCATAAGAGATGCTAACAGAAAGCTAGCACAAGAGGACGGTTACATTTCATGGGGTTATTTATTAAAGGCTCAGTAATTGTGATTAATTCAATTTCAACTCCAGTAATTGAGAAAGTAATTGGCCTTCAGGGTTAAAATAATAATTGTAATTTTAATTGCAATTCTAAAAAATGCTGGTCACTGTAATCGTAAATGAGTTGTAATTGAACATAGATAATTGATGATATCATTGTAATTGAATAATGTAATTGACCCCAACCCTGGCTCTTACTATAACGGAGCACAGGTCTTATTGTGTAATATAAGAATTACCTTTGCTTTCTCAACTTCCAACTGCATTTTTCTTCTTGCTTCCATTTCACTGGAAATCCTTTTGAAATAGTTTGCCTGTACAACACACGCGCACGCACACGCACACACAATCTTCATTAAAACAATAGAACATTTGGCTTTCATGTATCAGTTAAATGATAAACTGCACAAGCAATTGTCTGCTAGAGTGCTGGTGATGAATATCATCTGCATCTGATGTCAAAGTAAACTGTTTAAGTCGAAACATGACAGTAAGTCAGTCTCAGTCATTCCCCGAGAGGGGTTTTCCTGAGTGAACGTCCCTCATGTCGCTGCTGACATCCCTCATCATTTATCTGACCGAGCAGACTGACTGCTTTCATCCCAACTCCATCCCTCATCCGACTGAACGTATCAGCCTTGTTCCCAGCACTTGGATAATCTCAAATACATCACTGCTGTTCATTTTAACTTGAAATTTAATATAAGTGACAATGTTGTATAAACCATTCTTGTTGTATTTAAACTAAAATGCAGTAAGACGGGATGATTATGTGAGAGAGAGTGTATTTGTTAGCAGCAAAAAAGGAGGTATCGTTTAACTTTAAAGTGTTAGGCGGCAGGGCAGCCAAAATAACAACAAACATGCAGAACTCATAAAGCATCAAGAGGAAATAAACCAACTGCTTGAGGGGAGAGAATGACTAAACCTCTGGAGCACTTCACAGTCTCTATATTGGGCAATTAACTCAGTGTGTCATAATTAGCCAATTTTGTTAATTTGATATTAAGCTGTCAAGCACTGTCGTTGTGTTTTAAGTGATAATCTGACTGGCTCATTGTTTTCTCCCTCGTTCATTTCCCTGTTGTGATAAATTGCACAGTTTGAGTGTTTACTATTGTCACATCAAGCCATTACAAGCAAATATTTCCAGTCTGCGTTAAAATTACAGCCTGGCATTAAAGGGTACCTGTAGTGAATTTTAATTGGAAGCTCTATCAAAAGATCATATATAATACGAGAGGTTTCGTCTGGTTATTTTCTTTAAAAGTCCTCAGACTGCCGGGGAGGAGGACTACCCGGCTCGTCGGCGAGAGGCACAGAAAATGCACCAAGTCATAGACTGGTGTTGTAGCAATAATTGTGACCTGACAAAATGGTGTTTTTGGGGGCTGAAGTCCACATTTACTCATAGGCTTTAGCCACCATATCGTCAGCCATGTTCTGTTTAAGGGGGTGTAAGGGCCATTTAGGGGTAAACATGGAGACGGAGTCACCATTTTATCGTGTCACACATTTTGTCCCAAGACCTGTCTACAACTTGGGGCATAATGCCGGCCACTATGTCTCTCTGACGACCAGGTTTTTCTAATCCTTGCTGCTCTACAATGACTTTAAAAAAATGACCTGACTAAACTTCTCTGATCTTTTGATAGAACTTGCCACTACAGGTGCAAAAGAGTGTGTGATGCATGTTCAGAATAGAACAGAGTTTATTGCCATATGTACAAGTTAAAAAGAACAGGTATTATGGAATTCTGGCGTGAGGTGTTAATCGCTTCTCATGAACCCATGTATACTACACAATGCACGACACACGATTTAACCGAGACACGACCCGATCCCAAAAATAGACGCACGAGTCAAAAATCAGCTCAAAATGGGCCAAAAATCGCACAGTGTATGCCTGCGTTTATTGAGTTGTAGATATCTCATCCCCTCCAACCACACAAATTCAATGAAACTCCACAATAGTTGCCAGGGTGCACAGTTATCCCATGCTTATATCACTTGATAGCAGTCATTTTTACTCTAAATGTGTTGAAAGAACTCACAATTTTTCCCAAATCCTCCAATTTTCCTCAAATGATTCAGTAAATGTCACCAAATTAAATCAATATTGGTCAAATTAAATTGAAAGTGAATATTCTGTAGGGACTGATATCGGTCACTTATTGCTTGGATATTGTCGGTGCCTTACATATCAGCAAACTATAGGGCACATTATTGTTGAAATTGTTTGTTTTCCCACTTAAAATCTGTGGCACACTGGAAATCAATGTGTGTACGTGCGTGCGCGTCATACCTTCTGTTGTTGCAAAGGGCCACGGTCAGGTCTGTAATCCCTAATGCTGATTTCCATGCACTCAACATCTCGCAGAAGCTCAAGGTTTCTCATTTTCGCTCGTGCTTCCCTGTTGCTGATTTCCTGGAGATATCTGCGCAGTTTGGAACACTTTATCTGTGAGCTGAAGGCAGTGGAGAACGCTTATTCAAAGGAAATATTATCCAAGTGCATTATCAAAAATATATGTAAGAGCTAGGCGTCTCCAAAGAAAAGGTTAAGCACAATACATTTACATTTGCATACATATACACATCTCACTCTCAGCTCTCCTATCTAACTAAGCTCAGTCGTTTTGACCTGGGATGTTATTATTTTCATGATTGTCTTTACAGTAAAGGTGAAAATAAACTGAAGGAAGTACTTTCAAGGGGCCAGATTAGTGCGGTAATAATTCAGCTGGATAAACTATTGCAAACTGTGACTTTGTCTTTCTTAAGTTCAGCTCAGCAGTCGGGCCAGGACAACATGAGGCCTATGTGTGTTCAACATAAAGTTAAATTCTGTTGGTTCAGGAAGGACACCATAACAGGCTGTCGGCTCCCACTGCCTTTTTATTTTTTTATTGAATGCTACCTCTGACTCTGAATGCATTATTTTGTGCTTTTATGTTCTTCCTTGAACTTTATTTTGGAATTTTGAGTTGAAGAGCAATAAACATATACTGCAATGTTAAGGAATTCATGTTTTGTTTTTTATCTTTTCTTTTTTTCATTTTAGATATGTAAATCAACATGTATAAATTACTTTTAGTCAATTAATGGGAAGATAATCGATGATCAAATTGAGCCGAATCGAATCGAACTGGAAAAATGAATCGTTAGATTAATCGATGCATCTAAAAAATAATCGTGAGATGAATCGTTTAAAAAATAATCGTTTATCCCAGCCCTACTCAACAGTATCCAATAAAAGCTGAGTAAAACAACATAACAGTGTTACTATGGGGACACTAAGATTTAGTGGCAATAAATCACCGTAGTAACAGTTTTTATTTGTACCTGAATGAGCAAATCATGCCTGTTAAAACTTTTTTCAACAGTCATCTGCAGAATTAAAACAGTGTCTACCTTTCAGAAAAATCAGGATATGATCAATCAATACACATCATTTAATTATATATTTTTTTAATACCATAATGCTAAATACACTCTCTAATACAATGATAACTTCTAATGTAACACTTGTCGATATTTACCTTGCAGAGAGGGCTGAATGTCAAAGTTTTGTGTAATAACAAAGTAACAACACTTACACTCTTTTATCAGATCTGCTGTAAGTAAATAGTTCCCTCTCCAACTCCAGTCTCCTTTTCTCCCTGTAAAAAGACACAAATGAATACAATAAAAGTTGTATGGCTAACCCTAATTCAATGTTGTATAAAGCTAATTACTCATAATAAAGCTAGCTTCCCTGTGTGTGTGCTAATAACAATATAAGTCCACTTTTAGAAGATTTGGGCAGACAATTTCCCTAACGAGCTTCACAATTGTGCACATAACTATCAAATAAGAGACTTCTTATGTCAACACGTCGTAAAAACGAGCTATTTCTGTGTATGTATAGTAAGCTAGGTGATTAGCATAGCAGGCAGCACGGAGCTAAGGAACAGCATCCCCGTTAGCGAAGTCACACTCCCTCACCTCATCCGCAAACCGTCTTGAATCGATGTTATCTTCTCCAAATAACGTTGATCGATGTGATCCACGTTTGCCATTTTTTTTTTCTTTTAGCCGGCTTCGGTGCTACCGCTGCTGCTGAAGCACAGAGTCGGACGTGGAGGAAGAAGAGAGGCGGGAGGAAGAGGAGGGCGTCCCATGTGTACCCTGGTTGCCATGGCCACCGCAGCCCACGTGGAGAGCGCGCCGGTGGCGAGTGACGTCGTGTTTTGTTTTTTTTTAGTTTTTTTTGTTTTGTTTTGAAAGCAGCCTCTTTTCAGGGACGCGGGGCTGTTTTTAAAGCGACCACACGGTAAAAACAATCTTTTTGAATCTTAACACTACATTTTAATGCTCTGTAAGGCTCATGTCGCCTATACCTGGCACCTGCTGGCTGTGTAACCCTTTTTTTTTAACCCTCCTCTAATGTGGTGTTATGCGTCAGATGGTGGCCAATGTTCTTGGTGACAAACTTTTTCAGGTATTACTTTTATTTTTTGTCTAAAGGCTTTTGTCTTTACAGTGCGAAATGTATCTGCCTCAGTAGATTATATGTAGAAGAGTTATGAGATATATTCAAATTATAGTTTTACCATCATTTTATTAAATAATTTTATTAAGAACCGTAAAGGCTGTAAAGTAGGGGTGGGACGATCAAAGTTCATGAGACGATGTATGATACAGGGCTCACGTAAACGATTAGGATAACATATTTTGAAAGGGGAACAAAAGTGTAAAACTCTATACTATGGGTATAACCTTTTCAATCAAGTGAATATAATAAATCACATTAAATATTAACATAAATATTGCATTTTATTCCTATTTAAAGTGCAAAAAGTTTACACTTTACAAATAGAACACAAAAACAGAGACGTGACAATTCATGCTAGTCTCAAATTAAAAACAAATAATGTCATCATGATGTTCTCATCTATGCATGAACTAGAACATCAAACTAGAACAGTCTATATAGCCTAGATTTAAGACATGGACTTTTCAGGCAGTAATTGAGACTTTTGGACATTGACTATGACTATATCTTCTGCAAAAAAAACAAGCTCACTTGGGACAGATGTAGCACAGATGAAAAGGAATGCTAACACCCCCCAAAAAAATAAATAAAATTGCGATACCACTAGTACAATAAATTATATTATTATATTGTGTGACGTTGTAATTTGGAGATATCTTGTCACAGGAGGATATATCGTCCAAGTCTTAATTTATATGTACATGAGTTGTGATATTTTCAAATAATAGTAATTTTTGTTAGAACCGTAAAAGGTTAGAAAGGTTTGGAGCAGATTGAATTACCAAAATAAGAGAGCATATTCGAGTGGTGTTGAATCCCAACGTGCGTTATTCTACTTTTCAATCACCGCTTTAAACGCTTCATCTGATCCCGAGTCTCGGCCTTTATCCGACTGCTTTTTCATTTTCAAATTATTGTCAAGAAAAAGAACAATGTCAACATGCTCTTCTTTTTTTTTTATCAACAAACTCTTAAAGGTTTACTAAAAAATAAAGATCCTCTTTAAAAATAAAAATAAAAATATTTCAAGGTTTTTGAATGTCATCCTTTGTTCATCACCTGACTTTGCTGAATCTCGGTCATCAAATGTCTGTCTTTGTACCATGTTTGATAAGCGTTTCCTCCTCTCTGTCACGTTCTCTCTGATGTCTCATTTGCTCTGATGGCTGCTGTATCATTTCCAGATCTTGTCTTCCATTATCAAAGTTCATCACTGACAGTTCTCATAATGTTATGTTGTGGTTGTGGCTCCCATTCCCTCCCCTCCACCCCAACACAGAGCAGCACTCTACTTGTGTTTGCTGTAATATCTACAAAATGACAGCCCCTTCAAATGTACACCCTAATCAACCAATTTCCCCTAATTTCCATCCCATCAAATTGCTCTTTAGCTGTTGAACTGGGGAGTTTTGTTGTCCTTTTCTAATGCAAATCTCCCCCATTCAGTATCTCTCCATGAGGCTATTTGTTGTGAAATAAATCCCCTTGTTTGCCTTCTGCATGTATAATTGATATTGTTGCCTAGCTTTTTGTTTGAGCCATGGAGAGCTCAAAGCCAGAGCTTTAGAGGTGATGAAGAAAATGAGACTTGCAACACTGCTGTTCCAGCTGAGCTCATCCAACTGTGAAACCTCTGATCAACCTTTGTTGGATGTCATGCTGTGCATTCATGATTATTTTTCTCTAGATTAGCATCCTAATTGTATTCAGCAATTTCTTATATTAATTATTAAAGGTCCAGTATTATGCTATTTTTAACCCATCTTCGTTTGTTGTAAGAACCCCAACAACATAGTATTTGAGGTTTACTTTCCCAAACTCGCCTGTTTTCCAGAGTTTTAGCCCTCCAAAAATCTTTTTGAGCAGTTCTAAAAACGGGTTGTCTTGGGGCCTTCATGCATATTCATGAGTAGGCGTGTCTGTAGTCACTGACTTCATGCCTCGCTCTTGCGAGGGAGATCAGTGACCACCAAAGCGATTTTCTTTTTGCTATGTACACACTGTTAGTGTTTTCAGCAAAAAACTGCACATTACAGTAAAACACATGGCTATTGAAGCGGCTATTGTGATTGTGAGTCCGTCTCAGCATTTCAGGGTCCGTGTTTATCGCAGCAGCAGCAGCAGAGTAATTACGCTGCATCAAACACTCAGCGGAGTGTTATGCTGCTAAGTCACTTTCTTCTCCTCCTCAACTCTATTAACTACAGGAATAGTGCATTTAAGGTGATAATCATTTGTTTTGTTCAACCGCTGCGTCGCGTTGTCACAAGCACGTTAGATTAAGTCAAAGATTATACGAGGCGATATAACGGATACTAAAAATGGAACGACTCAGCGCATTGAAAAATTGCTTGTGTGGGTGTGGCTTGTAGGGGGCGTCGCCTATTACTGTAACCGCGGCTGCAGTTGGATATACTTGCATTTGGTACTTAACACCGGCAGCAGGCACTTCCTGGAGGGGGCGTTCAGACTTTAGTGATGCTGCTTAAGTTTTTCCACTTGTTTTCCAGAAGAGGGCAGAGCAGCAGCTCAGAGAGCAGGGTTAGTGAGGATTGCTCAGAGATGCAGGAAGGAAACCTAGTAATATTTTGGGTGTGTTTTTGATAAGGAATTAACATTGTAACAAGGTTAAAAGCTCAAAAAAGTTAATTTAGCATGATATAGGACCTTTAAGGGTGGGATGATATATCGTGCACTAAGACATCCCATTATTAATAATAATCATAATAATGCATTGGATTTTTATAGTGCTTTTTTTCATAGACACTCAAAGCACTTTACATTGATGTGCATTATTCTTTCACTCTACACACAGTGGTGGTAAGCCACAGTTGCCCTGGGGCAGACTGACACAAGCAAGACTGCCATAGTGCGCCATCGGTCCCTCCGACCACCACCTACACTCACTCACACACTACATTCATACTAGGCAATGTAAGTAAAGTGCCTTGCCCAAGGACACAATGACAATGATTTGGATAGAGCAGGATTCAAACCCCCAACTCCTCGGTTATTGGACGACCCACTCTATCACTGAGCTACGATTGCAGTATATGATGTAAAAATATTAGAATGTCACAAGACCAGAGGTGAAAGTAATAGATTACAAGTACTCACGTTTCTGTAATTGAGTTGCTTTTATTGGTAAATCGATTATTTTACTTGTACTTGCACATTTTAAAAGAAGTAAATTGTGAAGGGAACCTTGTCAAGATTTATTACCAAGAATAAACATGGGGGGTGAAAGTAATGAGTAACTTTCACTTTAAGTACTTTAAATTGAGTTACTTTTTACTTGTACTTTAATATTTTGTGTACGACTTACTTGTACTTGTACTTGAGTACAATCAAGAATTTCAATCAAGTAACAATACTTCTACTTGAGTATGATATATCAGTACTCTTTACACCTCTGCACAAGATGTATTGTCAAGGGTACGAGATACAGATAAAATACAAAATTTCCACAATCTACTCTTTATTTGCCTATTGAGTTGAAAATGTCATACTCAGAGTAAGTATTAAGTATGCCTGGAGTGTAATTATTATGTTTTTCTTCCAAAAACTATTGTATAGTTATCGCAAACCCATTATCGCCTGTCGTATCGTGAACTCAGTGTATCATCCCACCCCTATTAATTATAATATCCCAAAATATTGGTACCGTGTTTGAGGTAGCACCAAATGTCCGATAGACAGGAGTCACTTTTTAACTGCACGTAGATTAGTATGTCTTATATTTATAACTGCATCAATCCTAGCTCGCTTGAAAGAATAAATAGCTAAAGTTCATCAACATCATCTCATGGGGAAATGTGACACTGACAAGAAAAATAGTATAGTGTCACTTTTAGTGTGTGTCACCACAATTTCCTCGATTAATGTGATAAGGTATTAAAATATACTTTCCTACAGCATGTAAATTAAAATATAAGAAAATCGTCTTGCCAGTTGCTGCGCACAAAAATGTATCAATTTGTGTCATCGTCACAAGGTTTGTAAGACTGGGCTGAGCTTTTTTTAAGGTGTTTTGCATCAAGGGTACACCCAGGAGAGAACAGTTGCCAAACCAACGTAGCATACATTTTGCAATTCAAACCCCACCAATGATGACATTGAGTGAGTGTACAATAATTTGTCTTTTTGTTGCTTGACACAAGGTCGTTGCACTCTTTGTCTGGTCATCCACTGAAGGCGTACAATGCACACGGCCATTGATGCCCTAACAGAGGTCACAATTTACATGAGAATTACCAGCTTGTAAACTAAATTGATATTCAGTGCACACTGCCATTGTATCCTCCAGACCTTTGTTCCCCTGCCTGTCAGAGCCCATGTTCTGCCCCTAGCTAGTCAGAAACATCTGTGCAGTTAATAATTTGATAAACAGCTTATACAAATGCAAAATTATCTCCCTGTTCCCTCTCTCTGCTTGCCCCCCCCTCCCTTTTTTGTGAAAGTCTTGAAACAGTTGGCTCACCTCTCTGTCAGTCTTCTGGCTGCTCTTCTATGGCTCTGGTTTTCATGGCATTCCCATCTTCTATCACTCTCATTTAGTTACTAAACCAGTGCTCTGATGGAATAAAAATCCTTTTTTTCATCCCTGAAGAAAAAAACAAAAATGAGTTTTCCTATTGTTGCAGGTTTAAAATAAACTTAGCTTGAATGTTTGGCATTTACGGCTCGATCTCATTAGCATTTATAAGAACTATGACATTTATCAACAAATTTAACATCAAAATGTCATTGTGCATCCATTCAGGTGAAGCCCATTGTTTGCCTATAACTCAGCCGACTCCCTGTGAAATGACAAATTAGGGTCGGACATGTTTTTACCAGAGAGCATTCAACATCAGAGTGCAAAAGCTTTGAAGTTCCACGTGTTAATTCAATGGTCACTTGTTTCTATAATTGGCTGCTACCAACATAGAAAGTGAATTGACCGGGCTTTTTATAATCATTTGAGAAAGTAGGCTCTTGTGGCTGGCACTGTTGCAGTTTTATACTTCACAGAGACTAAAGGTGTTCAGACGATGATATTAGTGGTATCTCTTTAAAACCAGAGCTGATTAATTTTCAGAGGGATTGCGGATACCGCAGTCAAATCTTCATATATTTGTGTATGCGCACACGCAAGCCTGTGTAGAGTTTGTTTGTGCGTGCATAATTTGTGAGTGTGTTTTTCTGTCTCTGAGAGCATGGCAATTAGCTAAGTGCTATGAAGTGGATGAAAAGCTGCAACAAATCCCCTTTTTTATAATTTCATCGAAAGAAAGCTGACGGGGTAGAATGGGGTGGAGGCGAACTATGCTTAGCTTTTTGGTTTGTGACTTTAAAATAATAATTAAACACTAAGAGTGTGTACACGTGTTAAGCTTTGTTAAGACAGAAAGTATTTATTGTTCCTAAATCCGCGACTTTTTAGTTTAATATTTTTCAAAGACATTGACTTCTGAAGTGAGGAGATCAGATTCACCATCCGGCTGCACTTGGGGGTTATTTGAATAAACATCAGGAGAGTCTCGAGTGCCGTCTGAGAGAACAATGACTAAGTGTGGACTTGAACAAAGGCTGTCAGGTCCTGGAGACACTGGTTTGTTGTTGGCGCTCACATGATGTTGAGTTTGCAGTCTCCAGATTGCTTACAATTGTGACCATCAGCCACTATTTAAATTCACAACATCGCAAGTATTTTCTGTCATCACTTCAGGCAGTTGTTAACAGGTATGTCGACTCTAGGTGTATCCTATTTTGGTAGCGAAGTCTGTACAGGTCATCAGTTCATCACAAGGTGGTGTAAAGGGAAAAAAAGCAGCAACCAGGAATGACCGATAACCTCCAAACCACTGTCAGAGCCCTTCTGGTACCAATTATCTACTTACTGGCGGGCATTTCTACTGACAATTAAAAATTGTACAGTACACGTTTTTCCCAATTTAAAATTTCCCAAACTCCACTTCAGAGTTTACTTATTTCCACGTCAGTTTACCCTTTTCTGTTTCGTTTCCGTTTCATCAGCTTTCCCTAATTAGATCTCATTCCTGGCTTTCAAACTTCCAGAAATCACGCCAAACAAGCTTAATACGGTTAATATGCAGGTAAATGCGTGATATTGTCCAAAAATATGTCGGTGAGGGTTCAATCAATGTGCTATAGCTATTTCCATTTCAGGAATTGAACTGCGTCATCTTACGACAATTGGCATTCACGTTTCTTTGCCCTCTAATTTATGGTAAAAAATTACGTGTAAATGTGTAATATTGTCCCCAAAAATGCATGTGAGGGAATATAGACCGTCACATTATGATTTCTACTTGGTTTGTTTAAAGGGGACGTATTATGCTATTCGTCACCCATCTCCTTTTGTTTTAAGAACCCCAAAAACATAGTATTTGAGAGTTTTAGCCCTCTGAAAAGTGACTTTCTGAGCAGTTCTAAAAATTGGGCTGTTTAGGGGCCTACTTATGCATATTCATGAGCGGACGTGTCTATAGATGCTGACTTTCATGACTCGCTCTTTTACGAGGGAAATCAGTGATCACCAAAGTGATTTTATTATCCACACCCTGTTGTTATTGTTTTCAGCTAAAAAACTGCACATTACAGTAAACACATGGCTATTTAAGCGGCTATTGTTATTGTGACTCCGTTTCAGCGCTTCAGCGTCCTTGTTTATCCAGTAGCAGCAGCACTCATTCAAACTCTCACCAGTGTTAAGCTGCTAGTGTGTCACTTGCTTCTCCTCCTCTGCTCTTCTAACTACAGGAATAGTGCATTTAAGGTGATAATCATTTGTGTTGTCCAACCGCTGCGTCGCATTGTGTCACAAACATGTCAGATCAGTGTTACCAGGCGATAAAACAGAACTAAAAATGTGTCTGCTTCCTGGTGCGACACCGAACCACAAGAGGCGCTGGAAACCACATGAACAAATAGTGCATACATTGCAGTGTAGGTTCACTGGGCAGCAGGCAAGTTCTGTATTTCGTTTAACCAGTAGCTACTGTATCACTTCTTCGCTAGCCAGAGAAACAATGGCAGACTTTTGCAAAAGTTTATATCAGGTTGGGGGTGGAGCCCATGGGCGGAGATGCCAGCGGATGGGAGGGTATTTTCTTTCTCGATTTCACTTGTGACATCATAAATGTAGAAAATTGGAAGCGGAGCACTTTTCTCTGTGTTGTAAGACTTACACAGACCACAAACAAAGGACTTCACAGATTTATTTCACATTTTGTGTGCCGTGTCTCATTTATGTACATAAGTAGATTTTTCATAAAATGTTTCCTTTAAAAAGAATAAATATATTTTAAAAACTAGAATAAGAAACTTTCCATTTCCATTTCAGGAAAAATGGAGCCCCTAATACAGCAGGTATGATTTCTGAGATTCTCATTGATCAATGAGCAGCTTTTATATGAATCAAAATATCGTGTCAACTGACAGATTGATTTAACTCATTATCTCTGCTAATGGCTGCCTACAACACTATAGCTTGTTAAATAAGCACCACTCCCTGAACCCAAAGAGCTAATCTAGGCCTGGATCACCCATTTGACCCTGTCCTCCAGAGGAGGCCCACAGGGTTGCCTCCACATTAAGGCATTAGGAAATGCTCTATTTGTTTGCCCTCTCTTTTCCTGTCTGTGGCTTGCACTCAGTTGACACTGCAATTTGAAGTCACCGCGCTTATGTGGATTTTGTCTTCCAGGTCAAATTATCCTCCAATTTGTGCTGAAAATCGGAATGGCAGAGACAAAGATCACATCAGGCCGGGGCCCTCTGCTTGGTATTAAGCCATCACCGTGCTGTAAGGTGAGCTCCAGTAATGAACCCTGTCACTGATGCTTGTGCACCAATATCCCCACAACACAACATGCATATTGATTGCAGATTGCAAGTGTGAGAACATGTGTGTGTGTGGCTGTTTCTATGCATTGTATGCATGCACGTTCACAGAGGCTCACCTATTTTCGAGCAGGAAGCGAGGGAATCGTCTTACTCTCTGACTGATTAGAAAGCTCATGCATAAGAAATCAGGACAGAGACACTGCTCTCCATCTGCCCGCAGCGCAGGTGAAAACAATTTACACATCGCCAGGCTAATGGATACATTCATAGGGAGCACAGAAAGAGGGATTGAGAGGGAGAGGGAGAGAATAACAGAAAGAGGGGTTGTAATGGGCCGAGGCCAATGAAGTCCACTAGCCCTGGTGATGCGGCCAAGCCAGATAGCAGCGTATCAGATAACACATAATCACCAGGGTCAGGGACTAATGAATACGGTCGTGGCCCACCAGAGCAGGCTTTTGCCCGCACTAAACACACTTGTAAACAATTCGGCTGGGTGAAACATGGCAATAATATGTTGATTCAGCACATAATGAGGTTCTCCCTGAATCAATACCCTTGCTAACCCCTCTCCCGGGTGGGCCAGTGAAGAGCAGCGAGCCATGCCGGTGAGCACACACCTTTGGCAATGACCTTTCCACGGCAGTAAGGACACGAGGCAGTCTGAAGAGGACTATTCTCGATTTGCACAAGGTGCTGAGTGTCAGAACTTTCATTCCCAGCAAGCAAATGAACAGGCAGGCGCTGAATGCTAATGAGAAGCAGGCTATTTTCCACCTTTTTTATCTGCACATTATGCTCTTGACTTTGGAGAAGGTGGGAATTAGGTTGGACCTCAGTGTCAGGCTGCCTGATGGCTCCGCTCAGGAAAAACTAGTAATTGAAGCCGATGGCTGCCGCGGAGGAGGTCTGAATTTGGAAATAAACAGTTTCAAGCACTGCACGTCATTTCTAGGGAGATGACAGGGAGAATGGAAATTAGCTTTCTGAGCTTTCAAACGTGGCTTTTTGTGGCAGGGAAAAACAGTGCCATCTTTCAGATAACAATTCCACTCATTAGGACTTCAGTGCCCCAGTAATAACAAGAGACCAAGCTGCTAAATCCAGAGAGGGCAATTAGAAAATGTTGGCGAGCATCGAGACAAGTAAACAGCGACACATGACTCTAGAATCCACATATAATTGGGTTTGACAATGTAAGAGGGGCATCGCATCGCACAAGCAAGAAGGTCATGGGTTGAAACCATGGGGTGGCCCCCAATCTCCTTAATGTGTGGAGATTACAATGTTCTCCCTGTTCTTGCATGTGTTTTCTCCGGTCTCCTCCTGCCATCCAAAAATGTGTATGTTACCTTAATTTGAGGAACCCAGTCCCAGGTTCCCCCCTCCCTCCACCTAAGGCCCTTTGAGAGCTCGAGAAAGGCACCAGCAGACCCCCTGTGACAATGAATGAATGACATTGCAAGATACTCCTAATGGCTTTCAAGGGCAGTTTCAAAAGGGAGAGCAATAACGTGCCTCCTGCTGGGTAAATACTGTCAAATGATCATCTTCTTTGTTATTGCTTGTAATTAGTGTTATAACACTAAGGAGATATTCTCTTAATTGTCAAACAAGTTGTTTGCATCTGATCTGATAGTGTTGAATGCAGAATAGCCAAAGAATAAAAGCAGAGTCATTTTTGGGTGCGTCTTGTGATGGATCTGGCAGCTTAAAAAAAAGAAACTTCCATTAAAAAAGTAATTAAACATCTTAAATCTGTAGAAATGCTCTTATGCTGAGTGAGTGAATTATATTTATAGTACTTGGTGTTTTCTTTCAGTTTTCCTAATCATGTTAGGTCGTGCTTCAGGCTACTTTGGTGTCAATTTGTTATGAAGTTAACTATAGTCTTCTTGTATTCTACAGAATATTTCCACTTCCTTAATTATCTTCCTTAATACTTTTAATGGTCCTTATTTGGCTGTTAGATGGGGTTAGATAGGGACACGTCAATGATATATACTATCCCATTTATAGCCTATGATTATTTCCACATTGGTGGTGTGGACTGATTATTGATGAAAGCTTGTTTTGGTAAAGACTTTCTTTATCAGTAACACTGGCCACGGTTACATGATGTTTTTTATTTTTGAATTAATTATTTTGAATTAAATTATTCTGAATTATAGTGTTGTTCATGTTTACATGAAAATAGTGATTCCGAATTGAGGTTTAGATGGAAAACTGGTTAATTCAGCTTTATTCAATTCTGCTTTAGGTCTGGGGTGTTGAAGGGTTCTGATGGGACACCGGGCAAACGTGACATATCACATCTATCGAGAAAAAACACACATCTCATGTTTTCTTTTAGGCAACAATGTAGAAAACCGCAATGGAACAGTTTTCGCTTTTATTTTGATTGTAGTTTTAAAGCAGCAGATCGATGATAACATACTGTTTCACTTTGCTCCGTGGAGCAGGAGGAAGGAGATAGAGCAGCGTAGAAGGGAGTTAGAAGACAGTACTTTGTTTAATCAAAGCTAGCAGTTAGTGTAACCGCTGCTCTATCTCCATCTACAGGACAATGAGTGAAAAATGAACTTTATAATGATCCACGCATTATTAGAAAAGCTCTGGTGCTTCATGTGCTTCATTATATCAGTGTCTTTTAAGGCTCTTGTTAAATAAATAGTCTCGGCTGGAGTCCGGGTGGCCATCTTGGACTATGTCTTCACCAAAGTGTCATTGTGGCAAGTAGGGTTGGGTACCGAAATGTGGCACCAATATGGCACTGGGTCCAACGTAAACGGTAGTAACCAGACCGAATAAGAACGAACATTTTGGTGCCTCATTTCTTCTTTGCTCCTACCCTCCCTATCTGCCCCAGCCACTTGTTTTGTCTGCTGTCTGTTGTCTTGTGGATCTAGGAGACTCTCTCTGCATTTATCCAAAACCCAAAACTATGGAATTGGTCAGTTGGTCACTTAATGCTATTGACCAAATTTTCTCAATGAGAGAACCAGGCCGAGGTGAGCCTGCATGTCCCCACCCCTTGAACCAAGCCTGTCAAGGCCACATAACATCTGACTGTTTCAAAGAGGAGAACAAAGGATTTATTTTGTCTAAGACGTTGCCGCACTCTACCCGCCCCCTTTTTCCTCCAGCACAGGGAAGGTGTCTGTGGAGGAGTGCCCAGTGGCTGCACGCCCGTGCCCCCCAGTGGCTCAATATCCTCTCCCCCTCTTCGCCCAGCACCCGTCCCCAAACCTGCCCACGTGCTTTATAGTTATCGTGACTGTTTTTTTCCTTGTTTTGCTTAATGCATGTATACTAAGAGTTTTTTTTCCGAGTTTTTCTACTTTCCTCTCAAATAGAGAATTCAGTACAAAAAAAGTATTAGGAATTAAATCTTTACAAGGTTTAATTCTGAATTAAAGAGGAATTAAAGCTCCCATGTAAACATGTACAGTCCAGCATTGATCAGCAGATGTAAACGATAAACAGTAAGCATGAGGTGACTCTTTTCTAGACTTTTTGCAGATGTGCACCTATTCACATTGCTCTCACTTGGCCCTAATCCACTGTACACCCACTGCTGCAGCCAAGTTTTCAGGATTTTCTTTGGTCTAACCTTACACTGCCATGTTTGTCCACGCACTGTCCACTCTCTGTCTCTCTCTCTCTCTCTCTCTCTCTCTCTCTCTCTTCTCTCTCTCTCTCTCTCTCTCTCTTCTCTCTCTCTCTCTCTCTCTCTCTCTCTCTCTCTCTCTCTCTCTCTCGCTCTCTCAGGAGCCACTGTGTAGTGCTGTTTCAATTTCCAAAGGATTACAAGCAACAATACATTTCCAGTCTTGCAAAGTTCTTGTTCTCTCCTTCTCCATCATATTTCTCCCTCTGTGCAGAAACAAAGCTGTAAACCCAAAAATCTAAAAAGTGAACATTTAGAGCTGTACTTCATGAGTTGAATGAAAGTTTGCTCATCAAAAGCTTTCATCGTGGCTGCTTGGTTGATCTCTCTCGCTCCATTGTGGCGAAAATGTTGTTTATATACTCCGAAATAACAGCAGTGGTTAATCTCTTGCTTCTTAATGTGGCATCTATAAAAAAAAAATGCAACCTTCCCTAGACACGGCATGCAACCTTGATGTAGCGGGCAAGACCACAGGGGTTTCTTAGACTGCGATAGCCTTCATGCTCATGAATAAAACAGGGGGTTTAGGGGGCTTCCTGTGCAGCTAATTCACAGTGCCGAGCCTTCAATCTGTTTTTATGGTACTTGGGTGGAACAATTTTTCTTCCCCTGCTCCAGGGCTGCTAACAACACAGAGAGCGGATTCTCTGCAGCTTCGTACACGGATAGTAATTTGCCATAATCATTCATTGTGCACTGGTGGCTTTAGCACAAGCTGAGACACACGATGTGTCGTGCTTTTTCTTCCATTTTATGCAAATAAACAAAACAGCCCACACTGTTTTTGTGTGCTTTTAACCATGAACATGCATATGTGCTGCAGCTGCCAACAGAAAATATATGTCTCTATGTGGTTGGAGTGGCACATGTATTAACTTAGATATTGTTCTTTCTAAAGTGTATTCCATTTAGAATGTAGGATAAATAAATGCAGCTGTCCCGGACTCATGCTGCAATTTGCAAACAGGACTCATGAGGGGAGGGAGGGATGTTCTTCATTGCTGACTCATTACCAGGCCCTGCTGGTTTCTTCAGCACTGAGAGGAAGTTAAACAAAGCGCCACTCACACAGTGCTTCACCACCATTACGATAGACTCCAAACCCATCGCCGAGCGCTGAGAAGTGAAGGGTCTGCGAAAACAAACCACCATGACACCCTTCAGTCTTTTCTTCTGCTCCACTGCACCTTGTCAATGTCCACACAGAGCAGTGCTTCTGATGTGTGCTTTAGCAATTTGAAATTACGGGTGCGTAATGTCCTGAAAATGTTTTGAAAATTTCAAATATCATTTGCAGGTTTTACTATTTATTCATTTACTCTGATTGATTTATACGCTGGCACAGTTAATTTATTAGGTAATATTAATTAGTGAATATTTTGGTGCTTCATTACAGATTAAACATTTTTATAATATGAGGAAACTATTTAGTGTATTTCTCTATTTTGCCAAGTATAGAGGCATAATTCACTATTTAATGTACCTTTTCTTGTAATTTCCGGACATGTCATATACTAAAAATAGTTGATATACGCAGCGATAGCATCATAATAAAGTAAAGGAAGTCTCTAAAGAGGACTTTTCGTTTGATATCCTTACAGGAACATAACAGTTTACCTCAGATATTCAGGATAGTGCTTTGCAAGTTTAGCATGTCAGACAATAACATTTTGTCCTCCTATGGCTGAAAAAAAAACAATTGTTTTCTATATTTCCTCTATTTTCAGTTTTCCTGCACTTTTTTGATAGCGTTGCATTGATCAAACCACTTTTCTTCTCATGAAGTCACGAAGCTTCACTGCTTAGCTATTTTTCTAGCACATGAAAGCAAGCGTGAAATGTTTGATTTAAAAAAAAAAAATTCGAACTGTTTCTGCCTTCGTGTTTGTAAATGATACTACATGAACATTTCCACAAGAGAAAAATATTTAAAAATGCAAACACATAAGTGAGGGGACCTAATTAAATGCAGACAGTAAGTGTGTTGACTGGTGTACAGTGGAGCTTGGCCTCAAGCTGCCACCGCATCAGTTCATCTAGGCCAATTAGATGTTGGATCAAAGCTGGGGTCGCCATAAAGCGATGGGTTCATAGCAGAAATAGTTGTGTGTGTGTGTGGTCAGCAATCAGCAGCGTCCCCTGCTGTGATGAGCCGCCGTTAAAGCTGCAGAGAGAGTCACCTGACAACAGCCTGTACAGCAGAGGCCTGCCTGCCCGCTGTGTGCTTTTTCTCCTAATGTGTGTGTTAAGGCAGCCGTAGGCCTCTGAGATGGAAGTAAAACATTTGAACCTCCATCAAACAAGTTTTAACAATAGTGTCAGTTTGATCTTCACAGAAGTAATGTAACCAAACTCCTAATTAAAGGTAGCTACTTCTCATCTATAATACAAAAAGTGGCTTTGCTTTGTTGTTTTCCTCCAGCATTACTGTAACAATTGTCATCGGAATTAGTAAATAAGTATTAAAATATTAAATAATATTTTTCTGATTTGCATTGCTGCTTCCCTTGTGCAACTTCATATATATCAGAATGAGAATCAGTTTTATTCGCCAAGTACAGTTTAAAAACAATACAAGGGATTTAACTTGGTGGACGGCGCAAAGAACAAAACACAAACAAACCAGAAACTCTATTTTTTCCATTTCATTTTATTTATTTATTTAGCGCATGTAAACATTGAAGGTGCAAGGAGGGAACAAAGCCTAAAGGGCTTGTATAAGAGCTCCACCCCTTTCAATAAACACAAACAATTGAAAATAAATGCTATTAAACAAACACTTGTGAAATCATACGACAAATTGCACAATTAATCTTTGATACATGAGGAAAACTAATATATAAACAAAGTTCACAAAACTTAAAACAAATTAAAATATTGAACAAAATATGAATTGAAGATCAAAGAAGTAATATCAACTTAAAACATACTGTATATACTGTACATATACATACACCCTCAAATACAAACATACATATTATTTTATTTTTTTAAAAACAAACATACATATTAAACGTGGATTGTAATCATGTTGGCATAGAGTAAAGTGAGAGCGGGCATTAAGTAATTGAGTGTAATGCCGGATGATACTATAATAGTAATAATATTAATAAACATAAATATAAAAGAAACATAACAAATATAAAGGAGTTAAGAAAAGTTATTGGTTACATTTTTGGTTACTTTTTTGTAATACTAATAAGCATTAGATCAAAAACATAACTTAACTGAAAAGGTAATTCCCGGATGAATGACAGATATTAGGTTTGGTATGTAATGCGTGTATATCCTGGTATACCTGAGTCCTCTCTGGATTATTCGCTCAGTTTCCCCCTCTGGGAGTGTGGCGGGGAGTGGGCTTCCAAGTATTAGGAGGAGGTCAGAGTTGGATTGGCGCCACACTCTCAGTAGCTGAGCCACTGCGCCCTCATTATACCTGAGGTGTCCAAACATTACCCATGCTGCATCGGGCCCTCTGGGGCAGATCCATGGCTTGTACCACACAATGCTGGGTGGATCCACTGCACCTGACATCACATTTGAGCTTTAACCTAGAATTTCAGTTTAGCAATGTATGTCCTCTGGAGGCATCTTTATAAACAACACCAAATAACACATAAAATCAACACATCAACAGTCAACTTTTTCTAGAACTTCCTTGCAACATAGATATGTTTAAAGCCTGACATGTTGAGCATTGTCCAGCGTTTTAAAGGCTACAGTTAGAGGTGAATGAGAGACTGATTAGTGGATGACAAACCTGAATATTCATTGATCTGAATATGGCAATTAACAGTCACACAAGCTTCAAATGTAGCTACACTCAAATAGCTTCCTGTGTGACTCTTTGAAAGACATTATTTGATTAAATGCAACACAGTGGCTAAATCAGGGCTAATGGAACTTAGATTATTTGTAAGAGATCTGGTGAGAAGTCACTTAACCGTCCATTACGGCTGCAGTTTCACCCGCCGTGGCAGTGCTTAGCAGACACACGTAAATGGTGGGAATCAAATCAACACTTTGGCACAGTTTATATTAGGAGTTTTAAACTTTGTTGGGTTCAGAGGTTATATACACAATCTAGTTTAGTCTTGATCAGAGATCCAGACCCAAAGAAATCTTGGTGCTTTTGTGATCTAGTTGGATATGATTTGATCTGCCAGTTATTTTGCAAATTCAATTGCAACAGGTTTTATTTAAGTTATTCCTCATGATCATGGATACGTTCTGCTTTCTTTTGTTAACTTTTCTCCTGCAATTGTAACATATTTTTCATTTTTATGCATCACTGAACGACTGGGTTGTTTGAAGTGCTTTACTATAATTCTGAACTGAAATAATGTATTTAATTTGGCATGATTTGGTCTCAATATAGATACAGATACAATTCTAAAATGTGGGGAGCCTTTGTAAACGCGTGGGTTTGTAAACACAACACCAATCCAATGCAGCTGAGAGCCTCTTCAGGCCCTCTAACAGAGCACAGAGCCACCTAGTGTTAGCACTCACTGTAGCTACAATAGACTCCTTCAGCAGCCTCACAGCCCACTCTGCTGTCACTGGATGGCCACCAACACACTAACAAAAGACATGCTTGTGTCAGAAAACTATACCAAAATAAAGCGTGATGTTGTTCAGGAGGGACTTTTTTTTTTTATCATCTTGCATGTGTTGTTTCAACATTTTAAACATAACTGATCCAGTGTCCCATGAATCCTTGCATTCTATCTGAGTGTAACATAGATTTTATATCTTGGTTAAGGGTGCCCCCATCTGGCCAGCGGCTCACAAACATCTGCAGGGTGCTTCTCACTGCTCTCTGCTGTGCTTAGGTTTCTGCAGGAGACTAACATTATTATTACACATATTTGAAATTGTATGTCGCGCTCCAGCTATTTTTTATTTTCCGATTTTGACAATAGTTTAGGTTATAATGTGGAAGGACAAAAAATAGACACATGCACGTCCTCGGAATCCCTGAGGTGTCATTTGCCAGCCTATTTTCCTGTGCTTGGTCACTGGGCAATGGCTGGCTGCTGTTCATCAGTATGGGAGTACACGAGGTGAGACAAAATTGTAATGACGGACACTGAGCGGTGAGAAGCGGTGGCTCAATAAGAGCCCCCATCCCCCTCCCCTAATTGCTTAGCAACAGTCTTTCCAGGGTCTCTCATTTGAGATCAAGAGTTTAGCGGACTGAAGACACCGCGTTAGAGAAATAGAGCTTGTGCCATTCGATAAGAAAGCTGAGAAATGGGGCCCTATCTTCTACTTCCTCTGTGTACCTCCCTCCGCTCTCCTCCTCTTCCTCCCGCTGTCCCTCTGTCCCTCTACACTCCCCCCCCAACCCTTTCCTACCAGGATGATTATGTTACCTTTCAACTGCATGATGTATTCAGTTCACTAGATTATTTTCTGTCATCTCAGTTAATTGAATTCTGTCCATCACATATAGATGTTTTCACATTTGCATAAAGGTTAGAGTGGTGAAGAGTGTCAAACTTCAATTTAGACAATGTCACTCAAATAAATACACCAGGCCCTGTCTCTGTCTCTCTCTCTTTCTCTCTCTCTCTCTCTCTCTCTCTCATGGCTCTCTGGAGGTGGGCATTTACAGATTCTGCCTGAATTTAAATACATCTGTATTCCGCAGATGATCGGCTCTCATATACATGTAAATATGGATATGAAAGTGACCTCATGACACTCCGATCTGGGCTGCATGACCATGCGTGGTTGGGTGTGCGAGTCCAATAAATAAAAAATCTGTTGGCACATGCTTGATGATACGGTGAGTAGCGTGCCCACATGCCTGCCCTGGTGGCAGGTTTGTGACACAGACAGCATGTAGGCATCACCATCCTCTACAGAGGCTCTCAGCGAGCACTTCCTCCTACTCTTCTACTCATTGTCAAGTGCCTCTAACGTTCTCAGCCTACAACCGCCGCGTGAATATGTAGGGCCTCAGCGGGAGGGGCGAGGAACGGACCTACCCGAGAATAAACAGATGCACATAAATGCTCGGTACGTTTTACACACACACACACACACAAACACACACGCAAACACAACTGCTCTCCTCCGTAGAGATTTTAAAGCGGTTTACCCCATGTCAGGCAATCTGTTAAATGGCTACGGCTGACAGAAGGAAACAGAGCATAATAACATGTCACACAAGGTAACCTAGGAAGGAAAAGGGAGAGTATAGACAAGGAATCCTGAGTCAATTCACATTTAATAAATGTCCTGGTTTATCCAATTATCTTTGGTTTGGAAAATTGATTCATGTGTCTTTAGAGGCAATTTTCACATTAGCGTTTTACAAATAAACATCCATTTGGTTTATGTATCACATTGGCGTGAGGCGACAGCATGTGGGCAGAGCTAAAATAAGTCTGTGTCAGTTAGTCGATAAATGGGAGCGTAAAGACGACGGACAGATTAGAGTGCTTATCTCTTTTCATCAACTCTGAATGCAGGCTGAATTGAAGGTCAATATCTGAGGATTCTCCAAGCCGAGCAGGTGTCTAGAGAGTATGGATTGGCTCGTGCTCGCAGCGGCTCCTTCTTCTTTGTGGGCAGGCCAGGGCCAATTTCAAATGTGTCACACCGCATTTGAGCCAACAGTTACCTGGACAAAAACCACTATACATTATACTGCATTCCTCTCTAAAGCTTCCTCCCCCATTTGTGCTTTCTCATTCTTCCTTTTCTCTCGCTAGCTTGGAGTTCTTTCTGCCAGTCTAGATATGTCACGCCCTGGGCTTTGTCACGCTTCGCAATGTGTGGTGTGAGTTATCAGCAGAGGAAATGTCGGCGGAGAGACAAGCCGGGATGGGTTATTATTTATGATAACATGAAAGACAATTGCGCACTGGTATTGACGAGCAGATTTGTAATCTCTTTTCAGGAACTGATACGGTCAAATGCTTGGCAATGGAAAAGATTTCTTTCTTTTTGATTGTAAATTAGAAAACACAAATATAGAAAGGAATAAGGTGGAAACATGTCTGGTGTGAATGGGTTATCTGTTTACAGCTATTTTCAAGGTTGTTCATTATTGATTACGTCTCTATTTCTCTTCCCAGGGATGCAGTTAAAAAAAAAAAACACACAGCAGATAAAGAGCTATTTAAAACTTACTTGGGCACTATACAACTCTGCCTTGCTTTCGGTCTACTTCCAGGGTTAGCCTGAATGCAGAGATCTTTCTCTTTGGAAATGGCCAGTGAAAGCCTGATGGGCTGTGGACAGGGCAAGTGGAGCTCTGCTTTTGCCTTCAACTCCCCATGTCTGAGTTTAAACTTTAAAATGGCATGAAGAGAAAAATGTTTCGGTGTGTGAGTGTATGCAGACAGTGTGTAAAAGTTGAGAATGGTTATAGGTTCTCTGGAGGTGGTGCTTGTATATTGAAGGGTCTTGTCCTGCGTGTCAGAGGGCCCTTTTGGCTACTCTCTTCTCAGACAAAGCTGTGGTGAATGGGCTCACTCCAACAGGACATGGCTGCTGGGAGCAGCGAGCCGCACTCCAGACCTACTCGCCTGCAGCGAAAGGAGGCTATCAGACACCTAGTCCACTCCTAGGGCTGGACGAAACTCCCCATCACCACCATCACCTCCACCACCCACAGGGAAAGCCATATCTGACCTTATCTAAGCATGTGCACGGCTGTCTATAAACACACACTGGGGAAGCCAAAGAATGCATCTTTCTGGGAAGAAATGTAAAAACCTGTCTGCTAACACTTTCTAAAATATCTACTCATTGAATGCTCCTGAGTTTTTAGGCATATACAAATATTTCTTTCACAGATTTGGTATAAATGTAAAAGCCTCTAAATTGTTGCACGATTTAACAATGATTCTACTGCATGTACTATCTAATTATTATATACTTATTCCTGCCTAAATATCAATATGACAAGTGACAAGTTTGATTGTTTAATCCCCTCTGTATATATCACACCAATCAAGTGAGCAAAATCAATGTTTTCCAAATCACACCATCAAACAAAACATGCAAATATTGTACTACTGTATCTGTAAATTACTTGAAACTTTTTTTCATTTTGAAACCTTTAGCCATTATTCTATAAACATGGTTTACCACGATTCTGGGTTTATTTAAATGATAGTCACTGTATACATACACAAAAAGCACTGATGCTCCCCAGTAGCAAATATACTAATATTTATATATTAATGCATATACAGAGAGGGCTAAATCAATGCAGATGTTTTATTAAAAAGATATTCCTCAGTAGTTTTAAACTAATGGCAACTTGAAATCATTATTACAAGAGATGTGGATAGTTGACCGAGTAAACTTGTGTGTGTCAAAAGCTACACAACAATTGGTAATTCTATGATAAATTTGAATCCACATTACGAGTAGTCGTTGTACACAGAAAACGCAAATGAGAATGCCTCCCTCCTCCCAGTGGGGCGCTAGAGTGACCGTGCTCCAAATTTATGTGGAAACATTTTAATTGAATAATAATTGATGCCCACCCACCCCACCCCCAACTCCCTTTCCCTTGTTTTCTACCCCTCACTAGGCTGTGACAATGCCCTTGCTTTTTTGATTTTTTTTCTTCTAATAGAGTTTAGTTAAATTCCAATAATAATAATAAAGAAAAACAGTCTCAGTAGTAAGAATATTTACCAGCATTTTCTAATCAGTCTCTTGGCGCTTCACATTAATTAAGTTAGCAAAACTATCAGCATTTATTCACAATGAGCCATTATATTAAGCCTTGCATATATTCTGGCCACCCCTTGTGGAAAAAAAAATGCCTTGGTCTGGACTTTATAGCCTACTGTATACTCAGCATACACATAGAATACATTAGCATAAACCCTGCGCATATCACCTTAAAGTAGAGACATATTTATTCTTAATATTACTAGCGTAAATGTTTTCTGGCCCTACACACCCATGCCTGAGGACTAAATTAGCTTCTGTTTTAAATAGCAAAAACATTATATATATATATATATATATACAAAAATGTTCATTTTGAGGTTAAACTTTGTAATAAAATCAGCCTTTAGCAGAAATATCAAAGAGGACTTGTGTTTTTTTATATAAACTGAATGAACCTGCAGTAGAAAATCATACACTAATGCAGCAGTGAATAAAGCAAAACTCCACCCCCTCCCCCCACCCTTGGGTACTGCTGGGAAATGAATGGCTTGCTTTATTTGTGTATGCATCTGCAATGTTATTGTGGCCATTTTTATTCATTCGGGCAAAGTTGTGAGCTCACCCTTGTCTTTTATTTACATGGTAGTCTTTCGTCTGCTCGACGGGAGAGCCTAGCAAGCTGTAGATAGGTCTTTTCAGATTCTTACAAAAACCGCTTCAGCTGCTTTTTGTTGCCGTAACTACCTCTTTCTTCCTCACATACCAAATATCTTTGGTTCAAACCTGGTGGCCTTGATGAACATGGTTCTATGGAATCAATCAACTGCTTCTTTCAGACGATCTTAACACGGTTTAATGTTGGCCTTGCCACATTGTCCTTTTGAGATATAAACCTCATCCAACTTACGCCTGAGATCCAAGTTTCTTTTCTGAGGGTTCTTTTTGTGTAGAGTGGATTTCAAAGAGGCCTGAGTAGGGAAGAAAAACACAACTAGAGAGGGAGACAAGCAAGGCTGAGTTGTATTGTTCTCGATAATAATGAATGACAGCATACCTCAAGTATTATTTGTTGCACATTCATTCACTACAATAAAAGAAATATCTTTAAATATAACATCTTTCACTTAAATGACGCATATAAAGAGTGCTTTAGGTGCAAAACACTATAGTAAATGTACCTATTTCCTCATTTTTTTTCCTTTTAGATATTTAGCGATGTGGGATTTGTTTATACATACATATGCTTGCAGATTCTGCAATATTAAGAGCAGGTGAGCATAAACGTGAAAAGATTTATTTAATTCAACACCAAAGATGAGAACACAGCAAAACTATTTATGAAATACATATCATGGGTTTCTGTTGAGAAGCTGTACACAGCTCAACCAAGCCGTGCGTCATTAGATATTATACAAAACAAGAAACTTTGCAACATGTATTTTTTTCTACAAAAATACAATCTTTTTTTTGGATAAGTCGTTCTATTCAGTTATGCTTCAGTTCATCCTGTACTGACGTTACTGTACATATATGAGTACATGGTCTTAACAATGAAATAATGCCAGTGGATAGAAATGAAAACATCTGGCCTTACAAACCTCACCCATTATTGTTGAGATATGCTGCCTGTTGCCAAGCTTCTGATCCAATGATCAGCATGTTCATATTTTCACAATATTATTTGTTTCCTTTGCTTTAAGCGAGTCTACAAAATTAAACTGCTACTAATAAATCAAACCCCTTTCGTACTTTATTTTATCCTGTAGTTGGGTTCACTGTTCACTACATGACTTTTTATGCCTGGTGTCAAATAAGAGTGAGTTTGGAACACCCAGAAAAGGACATGTGTTCAGCGTGCTGTTAATGTAGACCTGAATCAACTTATATTAATGTTTTTTTTGTTTTTTTTTTTCTTTCAATTAGCGCAAACCCACGTATAAGTTGTAGTTCAACTTTGAGTTGAATGTTCACTGATCAGCCTTTGAGCTGAAGTGTTGGTGATAGTAGTCTGCTCCTTGAATGTCTTGTTTTAACATATTTAACTCTTCACTTTAAGTCATAAGTAGGTTTATTGTGTGAGAATGCTACATATAATTAAAGGTGAAAGTAATTGTTTACAAGTACTCACATTACTGTAATTCAGTTGCTTTTATGGGTACTCAGTATATTTCTAAACCAGTAATTTCACTCGTACTTAAGTACATTTTAAAAGAACGAAAGTAATTCATTACATTTCTACACCCAACCGTTACTGAGTAAATTATTATTTTTTGTTTTAAAATGATCAACGGACATCGTGAAACTAAATAAAGATACAACAATTAAATGCATCACATCATAGTCGACCAATCAGATTAAACGTAATGCACGGTGCCGAAACAGCATTGAATAGAGGTTATATTTTCAGTTTTAGACTTCATAAATGTAGCTTATACTTGGAGCTTGAGAATTATTTTATTTTGAATTGAAGTCATTGGTGTTATTTTATTTAAAAAATAAATGTACATTTTGACAAACTTTTTATTTTATACAGATGCGTTTGTGGGAAATAAATTTTGTTCCAATTGTGCAAGATTTGGTCTCTTTCTTTTAAGTTTATATATGAGATGTTTACTGTCTGCAAGGGAACCGTGGCAATATTTATTACCAACAAACGTGGGGGGTTAAAGTAGCTAGTACCTTCTACTTTAACTACTATTTAATGCAGCTACATTTTACTTGTGCTTGAGTATTTTATGTATGACTTACATGTACTTGTACTTGAGTACAATTTCATTTAAGTAACAGTACTTCTACTTGAGTCGAATGTACTCTTTATACCTCTGCATATAACACACGATAAAGCTAAATCTAACCACACCACAAAATACTTGACTAAAAGTAACTACATTTTTACTTGTAATGGAAATGGATTTCATCTCTGTGTCCACTTGGGCGTAGACATCCTTTAAGACCCTTTTCTCCAACACTATCATAGTCTGGTTTTTATATTTTTGCATCTGTTTATGTTTTTTTTTATTCAAACAGTGAAGCAGAAAAAAAACAGGAATGAAAAGTATCCAAATTTAACACGCACAAAAAAAGGCTTTTGTCATCGTATTTGTCCAGATAACAAACACACCTATAATGTTTCCCTTCTTTACAGTGCGATGGTTGGGAAACAGAATGCTATTCATGGTGGACATATGTGCTAAACACCATCAGCGTCTTACAACCTCTCCCAGCTTTGGTAAAACAGCAACATCTGCCTTCAGTTTTTATGGCCCCACAGCATATGTCCCTTCTTTAGCACAAAGCTGGCTGAGGCTCTCGTGCTGCTCCTGTCCTCTAGTCCAAACATACATCTTTAGATACCTGTCAGCCTTTATTATTCCATCCTCTGCTGCCAAAGATAAGGGAAGTTAAAGTTTAATGAAATGCAGGGTGGCTGCAGAGGCCCGGCTTTTATAATTTGTCACAGTCTGTGTGCTGGGAGCCCACTCCTATGTAAACACGGCAGGCAGTGGTCACGGCCATTACTTCTAAATGACGGAGCATGGACAAAGTGGCAGAGATGTCACTGCGCCACCAGCCATTTTCACTGTTCTCCTATAAACCAAGCAGGAGACATCTAAATCTGATACAACACAAACTCATAGTGATGTTTATACTGCAAATTACCTTCAGAAGCTCTATCCAAATGCACTCATTTCCCGTCTGCATTTTCACATAAAATTGCAGAATGTGTCTCGGGCCGTGGCGAGCGCTGCGACGAATGCAGGTGCTCTGAATAGAATAACCATTGGTGGACTCTTGGATTGTGGCGGTGTGCTACTCTAAAGGCCTGAGGTGTAAGACAAACTAATTCCTGTCTCACATAAAAGGGCCACAGCACTACTTACAATGTGTCCTCCTATATAACCCTAGTGGTAAATAAAAGATAGGCGAAAGGGGCCTGCAGCTACTGTGGTCAAGGAGCTGTGATGCACTTCTATCACCTGAATGAAGAGGCAGGGGATACACAGAGATTCGCAGAAATGTTTACTTATATCATTAAGGGATTTGTTTTTTTCATAATTATTTTGCCAGTTCATGCTGTCTTGTTTGGGTAGTTTAGGATAAGACCAGATGATATATTACATTTGACCTTTGCTTGCAAACTTGTTCACAAAGAGACAAGAAAAAAAAAGGAAAACAACCCAAACTTAAAGTGTAGAACTAAATAATAACAGATGGATAGTATGATAAGTTCTGATTGAATAACAGAAAATTGAGGAAAAAAATGGGAGGAAAGCAAAGTATAATAACTGTAGTATTGTTATTATTATGATTACTACTATTTATGTCAATAATATTAATAATAATAGTAATAATAATAGCAATAATGATGCCAACATGCATGTACACACACATGCACTGTAGAGAACTTGTGCCTAAAAGAAATTTGTCAGTCACTGAATTATTTCTGTTTGGGAAATTGCATTATAACATAAGCACTAATAAGAGAATCACGTTTTGTTTTGATTAGATTGGTAAAAAATGTATGCTGTCATGAGAGGGTTAAGCTATTTCAATCAGGTCTGTTTTTAATCTGATTACCTACGTACTATGTAGCTACATCTCCTGATCTTCATATCACCTCATTGTCTTTGGGACATAAGCAACTATAATGTTAAGACATAAAGATTGAGTGAGATTGATTAGGGCAAAAAACGACATACGACAAATTCCTACATACTGATTTTTGGCCGTTTTAAAACTATGAAATGTACGGATTGTATGAAAATCATGAAATCTTCATTTCATGTACCCCAACCTCTCTCTCATGTATCACTGTAGGTCTATTGTAATGATTTAATTAAACTCAAAACTAAAAAAAAAAGAAAAGAAAGGCAGTTCACACATTTAGCAGTGTCATTATCTTGTGCTGGAAACGGCGCTGTTAGCAGAGCGGTTCATTTGGTCAGAGACAATGAGTAGCACAGTGTGGTGTATAAGAGAAGTACCATTCCTCTTCACCAGTTTGTTCTGCACTAGGCAGAACTATAGGAAACAGCTTATTCTGCCACTTCAGTCCTGAGCTCCATTTTAGCTTGGACTGAAGTCTAGCTGAGAGTGCAAGTCCACACACACGCACACACACACACACACACAAACGCAGTTGATGTCTTAATACAGGGTGAATCAAATTTTGACATTTATCCTTTAGGTAAACTCTCGGCCTCCCCATTCTGTCCCAGTGGTACCAGTGCCAACAACGGCCCAACAGTACATTTTAAAGCCATTAAGAACACTGTCTTTGGTTTCTGTAGTAATACTAAACATTATTTTCTTGAGCCTTTTATGGTTAGGCACAGGAAGTTAACTGAGGGTACTCGTTTCACAAAAAGAGGTGAGTTTGTGTGTTTGTTTCTTCTTTCTGCAGCCATTTTCAGGTGCTGCACAATAACACTCATGGCAAGGCGACAAAGCTGTCGTAGAGACATGCGCAAACATATACTCAGCGTTGGTAGTGTGTGTGCGCGCTATAATCACTAGCTCTGTGACAAGCGAAGGGGGTGGCGGCTGGCGGGAGGGACAGAGGGACAGGAGCGATAACAGATTGAGCGGCTCTGATAAACTCCCCTCTAATGGTCCTGCCTGTCCCTCTCTCCCTTTCTCTGACGGCACCTATTTAGTGGACTCTTTCACCGGCGGCGGATTAGAAACCTGGATAAGGGGAAGCAAACACTGGCAGCTTTCCTGAGTAAGCAACAGAAAGAGGGAACGCAGAGGATGGTAGAGAGACTGATGGAGAGAGAGGCGTGGACACAGGGAGAGATGGAAGAGTAGGAAGGAAACCAGAGAGGACATTTTAGGAGTGGTACTTACCAGTAGTCCTTCCATGGTTTCCACTTCCACTACAGCCCCCCCACCCACCCCTCCACTTTCAATCCCTTCTTGCTTTATTTTTGCTTTCCTCGGCCCTTGACAATGCAGTAACTGCTCACACTGGAGCTGCTCTTGGAGCCCGGAGTCGATGATGGGTTCAAGTGGCGGGTTGCAGGAGGTGTCAAACACGGCCTAATTCTGTGTGGTTAACGGCTCGGCGTGACACATGCAGGACAGTGTAAACATGGATTAGGTTGATGTCTCAATCACAGCATGGCAGACTGACAGGCAGGCAAGCTGACAGGGGCCACAGCACCTGTTTCAAGTTCATGACAAGGTTTACAGCTAACACACACACCCTGAAAAGCCCAAATCACCACGACAGAACTGTCACCAGTGATTCTGTTGCAATCAATAGGAATATTTTTAACAACATATGCATCGAAAACTACTGATAGAAGTCTGTTTCTATGCGATAAATAAAGTCAAAAGTTAGTGTTCTGACATGTCTGTATAATTTGTTTTCTCGTTTTGTGTTATAACATTTTTATATTTACTGCCAAGTAGGTAATATTTTCACCAGCATTTACTTATAACCTTGTTTGTCTTTTAGAAGGATTACGTCAAAAGTCATAAATGTATTTTGTCAACATTTTAACCACAGATAGACTTTAAGAAATGGAAGATTCCTTTACATTTTTGGAGAATTCAAAAAATCCCAATATCTCATCATTGGAAAAATTTCAAATCTTCCAATCTTAATGAAATGTGTTTGTTGTCAGGTTGGTTCCTTAATTACAGCATCAAGTTTCATCTGTATCCGAATTGCGCATTTCATTACATTTTTTCCTAAAAAATAAATGGGGGCGCCTATACATTTGGACCACTGTATCAGAATTCATGGGGATAGAAATTTCGTCAAAGCTTTTAAAGTGTGATTGATCTTAGTACCATGATCAGGATCACTGATCCAGATAACTGCCAATATCTGACAACTAGGATAGTTGTAACTTGGCGGAGGTTTGCCCTCTCTCAGTACTCTTGTTTAATAATGTAATCACATTTTCTTAAAAGTATCTATTTTATAAGAAGTAGATTGTTTTATTCTATGACAAAAATAAAAAAAATATAACAAATTCTACCTTTAGGATTATTCAGGGTCCCAAATAACCATTAATCAAGTCTGTGCTGAATGTTGAAAAAAAAATTGGCAAAAAAACCAACTCACTCAGCAATGTGATACCAACACACATAATGCTGTTTGTCTGAATAAATGATTGAATTCACTCATTACAAGATTATTACTGGAATAGATTTTTTAAACTGGCAGCAAAAAAAAATTACCCAAGAACTGTCCATTTGTGGGTTATTACTTTATGAAAATTGGAAAAAAGATCATCGATCATCCCAACCAAGAGTCTAAATCTACAGAAAAGGCATAAAACTACTGGAATCTTTGATATCTTTACTTTGAAACATTGCTTTAGATTCAAGCTTTAGTTTTTCCACTATTTTGATAAAGATGTGACCCAAAAGAAACACTAGAAGAGTCTGCGTTTTTAGTCTTTTGAACGTTAAAACACAATCCCAGACTGATAAAAGGCATTGTTTCAAGTGAAATGCTGTCATTGAAAATAAAAAAATACTCCCACCCATCATCATATTCATGGGTAATTATGTTAAAAAGCCACACCGTCAAAGGGCTTCTTTCTTCAAATGCAAGACAACGTCACACTTCCGAGGGCCACTGAGCAGCTTCTCTCAGCCTCATGCTCCGGTGTCAAGTGCTGCAAACAATATGCACTCACAGCAAGCACTGCTCGACTCAGGAGACGACATGCTTCAGTGATTGTGCCTTTGCTATAACTATTTGTGATTGACAAAGAACCGTGTAACTCGCCATTGACTTTACCTCACAGTCTGGTATCTCTGTACATCTCTGCGCTAGAGCAAACAAACGGGCGGGAAATAACTTGCCGCCTCTGGTCCCCATAGGCCGTCAATCAGACGGACAAGTGTACACCCGCACTGTGTTAGAGAGCTCAGAGCTGAACTAATCCAGTAAATACAACAAAAGCCTCGGACTGAGAGAAATCCTGTCTAAAGATCCAGTCTAAAACCACAGGAGGAAATGCTGGAACATGGAAATCTAATGACTCCAAAGCAGGCGTGAAGTGTAAAATCTCATTCTTCTCCGGCAACAGCTGAGCCGGCATGGAAAACAGAGCCGCTGACATTTGTCACTGTAACAGATAATCACATTTATTGATTCACTGAGTAGAGTTATTAGCCTGGTTAACAAGCCTCTAACAGAAATATCAGTCCTTATTGTGTTGAAAAGAATGTCACTTGAAATCCATAATAACTGAATGATTACAACTGTTGTCAGGATTTGATGTCTTTCAATGGCTGTCTTGCCATCATTGCACTCATCATACCAGTGCGTTACACAGAACAAAAGAGCTAAAGACTAATTATTGAAACATCTACGCAAACTGGTGAGCTAGCTAAATATTGTCGACTCCAGCCAAATTCCCAATCTGCCTCTATTAATTAAGCCATTTAATCATCCGCCACACTAATTGCGTAATTAAATCACTGCCTCCTGGGTGCCACTGATGTGCAGTGGGTAATCTGGCGCAAAAATACCACTTGTCAACAATGTGGGCTGGTTGATAATGGTAATGGACCGCCAGAACCACAACAATAGAGAATGACATGCTTCATGAACAGGCTAGGTTATGGTCAGGTTGTCATCATGGAAATTGGTTGGTGCTAGTTAAATTGTCAACATGTAAGATCTGTTTAACAGACTGTTTAACAATGCCTCATTTAACATGTTAGTTTACCAATGCCATGTCAGCTAGTGTGTCGACTGCTAGACAGATATTCACATGTACTTCTATGGTGAAGAACTGAAGATAGACAAGATACATGTTTTTATTTGACTTCCAATCTTTGTACGTTAATGAGCTATTGATTTTTTTTTAACAGTCTACAATCTGTATCTGTATTTGTTTTCTACTATTCAAAATGTGTTGATAATTTGTAGAGAATTTATTCAAATTTTTTCATTGGTTTTCAAGGGTCTCTTTTTAAAAGGTGTTGGTATGGTATGCACAAAAGTCTCACTGGTACCAGAGAGCGTGTAGGTACATAAAAAAAAACTTAATTATTTGGATTCATGTTGACTGAATATAAGAAATTCCATAGAACTTAAATATTGTGATTGACATGTTTCCAAAATGTACCAAAATAACCAAATTAAAACAGTCAAAGTTAAAGTCAAACAAAAACTCCAAAATAACTAACTTTTAACTTGTTGATGAAAACATAAATAGATGATATTCTAGTGATTCCGAGGAGGAAAATTCCAATCCACATCTAAGCAACTACTGATTTTTAATTTCCAATGCATGTATCTATTTTTTTTACAGTAACTTGAATAAGCTACAATAATAATTTGTGTTGTCCACTTTGCGCGGACAAAACAAAAATATTAGAAGCAGTTAAATGTGTTTCTAAAGACCCTCCTCATGCTAACAGGCTGTAGCTCTCCCAGTTTAGCACTATTGTAGTCAGTTGACATAACACCTCATGTGCTGGCATTGTTGAGCCTGCTCGTCGCTGCAGCTCCAGCCAATTGTTTAAATTCCTGAAGAGCCTCCAGAAGAAATTAGTATGTAATGACCACACTCTGCAAAAAGAAAGGCCCATTATAGCTTTCCACCGACTGTACTTTGCTTTCATTTGTGAACTAAATGGATGTGCGTGAAGGTGAGAGTTCACTAGCCATTCAAGTATTTGGTTTTAACTGGTTCTAGCACTCTTGCTTTAATTCAAGCAGAATGACAAGTATGAATAATCGCTCTGGATAAGACTCATCACAACCAGCCGCCTGACGCCACTCAAATGCACACGCACACACACACACACCCTACCCACAGCCCCTCCACCCTCCTCCACCAATTCCCCAACCTTTAAAATGGCTGCAAAGGCTTAATGACAAAATGCCATTTACATCATGCCTTTTAATTTGCAATTTGTCAGCTTTTGTGTCTGCTATCTGATTTTGGTTTGTTAGCGGCACACTGTATTATTTTGATGCAAATTTCCTCCCAGCTCGTCTCAACTGGTTCTAATTTCACATTTGTTTATCAGAGCTCAAGGAAATCGCTGGGGAAGATGAGTTATTCTAATCAAAGTAACATACAACACAAAATATCTGATGATTACAAACCCCCATGAAGGCTGGCTGCTTAGGAGCGAGGAAGGATGTAGTGCAGTCTGATAGAGACAAAGAGACCACGCCCTGCTGACACGGGGCAATGTTAGCAGTCAATACCGAAAAGCAGCTCCATTCACGTGTACAGGAGAGGACAGCCGAAATTGCTAATACGAGGCCCTGAGGGAGTTTGTCTCATGTAATATATGCAGAGGCTAATTTATTACACCAGGACTAATTTCCATTGCCTGTGCTTGGAGTTGCCTTGCTAATTATGGGATGTTTTTCTTTTAACAGTTTTTTTTCCTTCTCCCTGATTCCTAATTGCTCATCCGCATTCAGGGGCAGCGTCCTTGCAAATGAGATGAGGCCTTGCCATTTGGCATTTTACAGTCATCCCGCACCCCCACGCCCAGGTGATCCCACAGCCCACACAAGGCACCAGTACCCCCCCAAATAAAAAAACAACAAGCCACCCTCCCAATCCTGTGTTGGGGTCTTTGATGGGCTCTGCCCTCAGAACCGCTAAGTCCATCTCAGAACTCTCAGATAGGCTGATGTGTAATTAGACTTGGGACTTTAATTAGGAAAAGTTAACTGTTTGATTAAAGCTGTCACATCTGTGATACGTACTGCTGGTTCAGTGGATAAATCTCAGGGGGGTCTGCATCAAAAGGCCCTTCCCTGCTGCGCGAGCCCACTCTACCATGTTCTCATGCCCCAAATCAGGCCCTCCGAGTGGCAGCGGATGTGAGGGGATGAAAAAACACAAGCGCGCGCACACAAATTAACTGCAAAAACAGACATGAAGAAGGAGGAAAAATAAGAGAGAGGCAGAGAGAAGAAAGGAAATATATCACTCAGCTTTATTTTTTGTGTCTCGTTAAATGGAGAACACGGCACAAACAAAGGGATCTGAGGAAAAACAATGTCGCTTAACAAGACATCCCTGGCTCATCATTAGCAATTTGTTGCAGCCATAATTTTCCCCTGCCCCCTGTATAATAGGTGCCCTGGGATATTGCCCGTGCTTTTGTGTGCTCTCATTTGGCTATTTATTTACTTGGCTCATGTCACAAACGAGATCTGGCCACCTCAAGCAAGAGCCAAGATAGCGCCATTGTGGTTCTACATCACAGTTCCTTTAATTGACTCCCTGAGCTCATGGCCTGAACTGAAGTCTGGTTGATCCCACCTAAAAAAGATCTCAAAAGGCTAAATCTTCAAGCTCCTTGTTTTTGTTGTTGGAAGCGTTTTAGTGGGTGTTGTTTATCTGTACGCTTGATAAAGAATACAAAGTCATGATTCATCAACATAGCATCTCTCTCTCTCTCTCTTTCTATCTTTCTCTCTCTCTAACTTCTACTTTCAGTCTTATGCTGGATAAAATACTGCTGCAAACTGTCGTGACCGAGTTGAATATGGTGAAACGCCTTGACGGATATCACTGCCATTAATCACAAAAGCAAGGAAGGAGAGTATAGGGAAAGCTTTATATAATTTTGTTGTGTGTGTTTTTCCACTGCCAGTGCTCCACAGTGGGGCTCTCACACTGTCTATGCTCTGTGGCCCTTTGTGACAGTACATACAGCGCGCTGTCATTTACATTCAGCAGACACATACAGTGGGGATAGATGGATGGACGACCCGAGTCATGGCAACAACGCAGCTATTTGGAAAAACAAAAAGCAGTATTTTGGCTGCAGATGGAAATAAATTGATGATGGTTGCAGCTCTGACAGATTGCCACGAGTACAATGATGTGCACACACGTCCCGGGTGCCCCTTGACTTCCTGCGAGTTGTCCCTTTTTCCACCCATCGTTCTTTTTGAATGACAGCATTCATTCATTAATGCAACTGTGGTGCGATTGTATCTGTTGTTCAGGAAATGAAAATCAAGTATTTGACCTTTGTATCTCACAAGTGGCTTTGTGTTATTCTGTGGTGGCCTTTAAAGCATCGGTGCTTCCTTTTATGCCACCATAGTCTTTATTTTTTTCATAATTGGTCATGCTTCATGTTAAGTCTAAACAGCTTTCATGTTTTCCGTTCATAGCACAGCTGGAATTTGCATGAATCCATCGGGCTTAAAACCCAGCTTCCTGCTCCTAGTGTGAAGTGTATTAAATAAACACAAACACGTAACAGTAGACATGCCCACCGTTTTGACACAACACAATGCAAAGCCAAATGAGAAGACAGTGAAATCAATTTTTTTAACATTGTATTTCACACCCTTTCATCAGGCTCGGCCCTCGTGGCTGGAACGCTCGTGATTTCTAAAGCACTTAACATATGCCAGGCCCTTTGTTCGAGAAGCAAACTACTTGTGAGGAGACATCAATGCAAATAAAACCAACTAGCCGAGCAAAGGGAAACTCAAGCTGAAGAACAACCAAATTACCCATAGTTAATACATCTTCATTACAATTCCTCTCTCTCTCCCTCGCTGTATTTCCTGCAAACCAAAGAATCTCAGTGTTAATGATTTTCTGGGTATTAAAGAGGCACCCGCTGCTGTCACTCTGGATATGAAACAAGAAAACAGATTATTGTTGAGATCGACTGCTGCGAAGACCCAAATGATACTTAAAATATAATGATGTTCTTAACCATACTCATTAACGACACAGTGAGGGAAATAACAATGCTCCTCTAGCGAAAGCCAAACAGATTTAAAATGACGGCATAAAGCGGAGAGGCAAGCGGTTTGGGAGAAGAAAACAAAGCAAACAACGCATTGATATTCAGTCGCCATGCGTGGGAAGATTTGTGCAGCCTAGCAGTGGTTTAGCGGAACCAAACTTATTCCTCAAAGCTCTCTGTCGTTTGGGGTTTTTCTCCTTGTTAACACATGGAAAGCACTCATTGGTGATAAAACACAGAGCTGTAACTTCACCAAAACTAATATTGGATGCCACTATCTGCATTATCTGTTTGTTGTTCATGCCAAGCAGATCAAATTGTGATAATAATTGTCATCTCCCATGACTACTCATCACATCAATCATCTTATGTATATGTACTCTACATGCATTTACATCTGTTACGTTTTCATGTCAACATAAAAGGCACCATGCAGTATAGAAAAAGCCTCAGTTTGCTTATTTACTTGGTTCAAAGCCGCAAGTTTGAGCTAACAGCATGACACAAAGTCCATTTCAACAAGTTGTAATGAATAATGACGCGTTGCTTTCCACTAGCAGTTCAAATGTTGGCCTATAAACAGACACTAAAGGAAGTCCAATGTTCCATAACTCAACCCTTGTCAAGGCACACTTTAGTTAATAGGACAACTAGGGACACAGTGGGATTGTTCTTCTCTCGCCAAGCCAAAACGATTCTTTGTCAGCCAGGCGTAAATAACATAGTGTTGATTGTTCTGTCAAAGTTAATCTGACAGTTTGGTGGAAGCAGTCATTTATCTAATGGCAGAGTTTCTATGACAACAATCGATCCTCAAGCAGCCTCCAGTGCGTGTGTGCACTCGCGTGTGTTTGTGTGTGGGTGCTTGCATGGGAGAACTTGACAGACATTAAGCATGGGTAGTGTTCGTTAAATACAGTGGATTGAATTGGAAGAAGTTGATGCTGTTGCGTATGCAGAGATAGGTGCTGCAGTTTGAGGAGATTCTTAAATTCAGCGTGAACAAGCAAACAAAGTCGAGAGTGAATCAGGAAGGCGAATTCTAGAGAAATTGGAGCATTTCTAATTAAATTCACACCTCGGACAGAGAGCTGACTGATAGCTGCAGCGCAAGTAAAAGTTTAGAAAAAAACACCATAAAACATTAAAAACGACTCATATGCAGACAGAAATCAGCAAATAAGGGGATGCATGTGTGCATGTTTGAAGAAACTTACCGGAATAACCAGGCTTTAGTCGCTTTGCCTGCAGGGACAACGGGCAGTGACGTGCTGAGGTGAACTGTCACGAACGCTTCACCCTGTTGTTCTTTATGCTTTTTACGGCTGAAAATCTTATCCACACAATTAGATCTGAGTTCTAAAGCATCAAAAACAAGCAGCTCTGTAACTGACAGGATTTTCATGTCACTTTGGAGCAGATCAAAAAGTGTGCTGTGAACTCAAACCGAGTCAAATCAAGGTGATAAAATGATCAGCTATTCTCTGCGTATTTGGCCGAGAATTACAATTTCCTTTTCTTTCTTTAATGCAAATATCATTAATTAATGCTAAAGTGCTTTGGGCTTTTAGAATCCTGAAAAAACTGCATAGTTGCACTGTGATGTTTTGCTTTTTTCTACAATGATCAATGATTGTCATGTATTGTCTTGGAGGTAAAATAGCATCATTTTCTATTTAATAATACATTCATAAAACAGATTCTAATAACTAACTTAACAGGTTTGTATTTCTTTGACAGACCAGTTCATGATGGCACCTTGAACTATTATTGTGGTTGCACTGCATTGACAAAATATTGTTTTAACCAGCCTAGCTTTAACATATATGGAAACATAATTACTTTTCTGTGTAATATGGTAGAGTTCATCATTTGTATACTGAGTGCATTATACTGTAACCCTATAGTCGCCCTATAATCGTGATGTGTCATATTTACAGATTCAGTGTGTAAGGTACAGTTCATGAGTATACATCAACATGTTTGCACAATTTCATGTCCTTGGGAATGCTTTTTTTCAATTAAAACGTTACATAATACTGCATTTAATGTGGTTTGACATATGGCTTCACTTTGCCCCCATTTATTTGTTGTTTGTGTATAGTATAGTATAGTAACTATCAGCTAGAGGAAGCTTATATGCACTTGTGATAAAACATATCCCATGAAAATAATTGTTAAAGGAATCTCGGATGTTCTTTAACATATTTTCAGATTATGTTGATTTGAAGGACATTGTCGAGCACTGGGTGATGCAGCAGGAATGAGTAATCACCGGTAGTGGCGATATTAAAAAAAAAATCTGATTGAAGTGTTTTTGCGTCTAGATTCCAATTCAAATCCATTTATATTCAAAAAGTGCACCTTAGTGGCTGCTCGTCTCTCTATTTTGTCACATGAGAAAATTAAGAACGGCTTGCTATCTGTCTCTGCTTTAGCTAATGTCCGGCGTCCTGATACCTTGACAGAATGTCTTAAATGAGGTATACGCGCAGGCAGTCGGAGTTTGGAAAAACAGAGGCTGAGACAGAAGCTTGACAAATATCATCCATAGCATTAAAATACTCTCCTATTGTCATTACGGACTCCAAGATTAAATTCATCTCATCAGACGTAAGTGTGACAGGTGCCTCAATAGGCTGATGCCAAGTGGCAAGCCAAGAAGATTAGCAGGGCACTGATATCATTATTTCCGCCTATCAGGGATTCAGCAGGGAGGCAATTGTAATTTCTGGGCTTATTAGTCTACACTCGGAGGAGAGAAAGCACCGCGATAAAGCTGACTGTGACAGTCAGGCATTCCTGCAGCAAGTGCTGTCACTATGACACTGACCAAATGCCAGTGTGCCTCTGTCCCTTTAATCCTGTTTAATGGAGGTTAACACACAATACAATGACGTGCACATCAATGACCACAACAATCCACACATTTGCATTTTTAACTTATAAGAGCTGTTATGGAAAAAAAAAATAAAAACGATGGAGATGAAGAGGAGTATGGGTGCAAGGAAGAGGGATAAATCATTGCATGTGCAAAAAACACAAGTGTATTTTAAAGTTGTGTGAAGAAGTGGTGCCTTAATCTTGAGGGTGGCAGGCGAGCAGATCCTCTCTGCAATTGGAGACATCTGCCTCTCCTGCCTGGGCAGACTGTGCCAGCGTCGGCCCCTGGAGAGAGCTCTGTTCCCTGCACACTAAAGCCCAGAAGTGTTTGTCGAGCCTAATAAATATTGCACAGCGCTTCCTGTTAATCTCATTAATGTTTGTGCATGTCTGTTGGTGGCTGTAGATATAAACAAAGGGAAGAACATTAAGCTCTTAAGAAAAGAAGGCTGTCATCGACTCCTACTGGCTCGCTTTGTTGTGTACAACTTTGCTTGGCTTCCGCTTAGCCTTGCAAGACACAGACACACTTGCAGCATAGGAGCATCACTATCTGCTTCATAACACCTCTGCTAACCATTTGGTTTGTCTCTGCTAATCCAGGCACTGGGTGCTGTCATATTTGGCCCAAAAGAAGATATCTGGACCTCCGTTTGGCAACCCGTCTCTCTAATTATTCCTAATTTTTAAACCAAATAGCTGCTTATCAGCCATGCTGTCTGTGACAGCTTAATCATCTCCCAGTTTGTGTGTATTTATGTGTGCCAGAGAGCATGACCGGGAAATAATATGTATTTTGGGTTTTAGTAGCATGGCTTAACGGTTTTACAAACCAGCACAACGATAAGCATCACATTATTAGGGAGTTACATATTTGACTTTTTTTCCCCCTCAAAGGCAGCCGCATTGTGACCAATTGTATTACGATTATGACATTAATCAGGCTCTCCTGGGAGAGCAGGGAAGACGATTTGCATTAGAGTAGCACACAGCCTAGTTTTAATGCCATCGTAGGCACAGCAGTCTCCCGGTGTGTGCTCATATAGAGGATGTTTGGAGAAAAACACAAGAAAACAAAAGAGCTCACACACCTTGCTCGTATATAAATAGATAGTCTGGTGAATGATGATGACAATTCCGACGCGATAGACAATTGCTTTAAAAACATCAACTTTTTCGTTCTCTTATTTGATGAATTCCTTTATTCTCAATTTTTTGTGTCTCTGTGTGTGTGTGTGTGTGACTCAAGAAGGGGGAGGGGGGGGGGGGGGGGGGGTGTGACAATGTAAGTGGAGGTGGGCGAGAGGGCCCTGATGGCCCTGCAATGAAATCTGCCTGAGCTTGTCTCTACCAGCTGCAATTATCATTAAGCCTCCAATGGAACCGGTCCACTCCAGAGACACCTACAAGCCTCTGTAGACCCACACGTAATATTGTATTAAATGGGACCAAAAAAATCAATACACAATGCAAATGAAAAGCAGGGGAGTAGGATCCACTCAGTATGCATATTTCCTGTCAAGTACACTTTCTGACCTGCTGAGCGCCATTCGTGGCGGAACTCAGTACTTTTGAAAATTACTGATGATCTCTTGTCATGAGCCCCTATCTGCCTGCCTGGCACTATTTGTGATACGCTTGTCTAGCGTTGTATGCCTGAAAACCTGCTCGCTTCCTCGCTGAATTAAAAGAGTTTGCCCGTGAACTGAGGAGAATGTGCTGCCTATTTCCTTTTAGTACACACTAAATGGAAATGTTGATAAATACCTCCTCCCGTGAAGCACTTGTTTTGTGGCGGACTGTGTGTGGTGCACAACAGCACAAGAGAGCTAATTATGAAGCAGATGAGCCGGGGTGAAAAGCAGGGTGGGCAGCTCCTTATTTAATTTTCCTTTTTCTTTATTGTGTGGAGACATTATTCCTGGGATGTAAACTTTTGGTATATCTATTTGTGAAGAATGCATTCAGTAGGCTCCATGGGAAATGTACTTAAACAGGAGGAATGGGGAATTGTGAATGCATCCGCTTCTGTTAGTGAAAGCAGATAAGGTCTTATCATATACCTGTAGTCAGAAGTCCATATACAATGTAGCCAAGCAATTTGTTCAAGTCCACTTCCACTGGTTGAATTTGAGATCTTAACTGAGATGTTGGTCCCATTTATTGCAAACAAGGTGCATTCTGGGATATCAAGTTTAAGAAACAGGATTACTATTGCAACGAGAGATCATTAGTGAAACTAACCTGTCTGCTGAGAGCCTAATCCCAGCTCGAAAAGTTCCGTTTTTATGCTTTGGAAACCAATGTTATGCTCTGCTTTCTTTATATAACCCAAATATTTCTATATATGCCAAGTAAACAGTTCATTAGTTGCACGTTTAAGTGCTTGGTAATGGAATTGTAGCAACTCAATGTAATTAGGTATGAAGACTTGGTCAAACAGGCCTACTAGAGTTCAAATGAACCATTAGATACCTGAAGAAAATATATTTTTCTCCCTTTTGATTGAATGTGACATTTTAGTTGTTGACTGACAGGTTGTAATCTGAGGATTTTCAGAAATAGTTGATTTACGCATAAATATTCAGAAAATTTCCAGTAAACAGCTTTTACTTGGGTGATGCCAACAGTCAGATAAGAACAATAACACAGCTTAAAATGATATTATTTCCTTCAACCTTAAAACATGTGAGCTTTAGCACCAAAAAACCCCAAAGGACATGATGAAAATGTGGCTCACTCAACTAAGACTTTCAGACTTTGGACAAGCAACAGTTAGAAAAACTTTGTGAGTGAGTTGTGACCAGACCCCCTGATTTAAAACCTGAGGGTCTGAATGTAATAACCAGTGTTGGGAAAGTTACTTTAAAAAAGTAATTAGTTATAGTTACTATTTGTAATTGAATTACTCTATAATAAAAGTAACTCATTACCAAGGAAACTATTTGCATTACTGTTAAAAACAAAAAAAAAGTTTAGATGCGTGTGTTGTTGTGAGGCGCTTCATTAAATTTGAGTTGCTTGCAACGGATGTCGACAAAGTCTTCTCTCCTGGATATAATGTACACTTCACATGCACGCTCTTGCCTTTGACCATAATTAATTTAAAGTAGTGTTTGTATCGCCACCTTAAAAATGCCAACTTTTCATCAGACTGCTCCACGCTCGCCATCTCTGCTGCTTCATTAAATCCGTAGTGGTTGTGTGTGTGGTGCGTGTGCTGGCACATGTGTAAAAACACTGGATCTGATTGGCTACCATGAAACATGACGCCGCCTTAGCCAATCGTAATCGCTCACCTCGTTTTTAACCCACCTCACTCCTCACTACAGCTTGTATGAAGCCAGAGGTGCCTTTGGATAACGCATTTAACGTTCAGTAACGTTAACGGCTTTGTAACGGCATAAAAAGTAATTAGTTAGACTACCCTGTTTCTGAAAAAAAAAACGCTGTTACCTAACGCCGTTATTTTAAACGCCGCTATTCTAAACACTGGTAATAACACTCGTCATGCTCCTTTCTGGTAGCAGTTATTGTACCTACTACCTAATTATAACCTAATCTTAACCTAATAGATACATTTTCTATGCCTCTATGGATAGATGGATAGATGGATAGATAGATAGATAGATAGATAGATAGATAGATATCCCCTCCTGTGCTTCTCACACTCTCCTTGTGTTGAATTTGTTTTAGGTCAATGGTTATGATGTGAACTCATTATAAGAAAGGTCAGACCCATACATAAATGTATAGCAGGCTACCCAGAGCGTGGCCCATCTCAGAGAAGGATCTCAGGATACTTAAAGGACCTCGCCTTGGGAAGAGCGAAGGGCAGACCTCACAAGAGGTTCAGAGGAGCGAACTGTCTGTCTCAACCAGTCACCCAATCCCTGTCTCACTTCACTGATTATGCACACTTCCGCGGCCGCACTGGAGATACTCCTCAGGGAGACGAAGAAAAAGAAGCAGGGAATATTTTTTTTTTTAATGTCTTCGTGTGAGAGTAATGATGTAGGGACAATCAACATGGGTTCTTGTTATTCCTCTCGGACATTTAGTTCATGGCCTGTCGCATCCTTGGTTAAGACTTCTGCCTCTAATGACCCATGTCAAAGTCTACGCCGCACAGCCGTAATGACATATCATACCTCATCACTTAAACACCACAGTGACAATTATAACCATATATATTTGAACATAGCTCACTGCTGCTAGTTCAGAGCAGTGTCATAAAAAATTTATATGGTGATGATCTTTGGGGAGGCAGCAAAGGAAGATGAGGGAGTAAAAGGGGCAAGAGAAAGGAGGCTTGGAGAGATGACTGAAGACATCTAGTGAGGAATTGCAGTATCACCGTTCTCAACACAGGGTTTCATTCTTAATGCAAGTTATTGTTCATTCACCCCATTGGCCCTTAAAGAGTCATATCCTGCCCTGTTTGGCTAAAGAACACTTTGGATCTGTATGGGCCCTGTCACTCCTCTCTTGTTTCATACAATAGGGGGCTTTAAGCTGCCACACTAGATGTGTAAAACCCTTCCCTCTGTGATAGGGCGAGGGCAGAGACCACCAGCATACTATGCCCCTTTACCCCGTGACACACCCAAAACAAAAGTGCATTGAGAGCCCCCCAGTTTTTAATTCTTCGACCTCGAAGTAACGACACCCATAAGACACTGGAAGCACTTCCTGTGCTGCACTTTTCTGTGCATGTATGTCTCTGTTCTGCCAGTAACGTCTCCTTTAAACTACAAGATTGATGTTTGCCGAATGACTTAACCTTATGTATATTTGACAGTAGCTATTGGTGGTCGATCTCTTTGAGGCTGGATTGACACAAAGGAAGCTGTTATTGGGCTTAGTCTTGGTAATATTCAGTTCTACTTCTTGTTCATTGTTCTGTGTTTCCTTTCCCCTAAAGAAAAAGAAGGAAAATCTTTTTAAAAAGACGACCCTCGAGGGTATAAATTTTCATTTTTCCATGTTTCTATTTATTCATTCATTTCATGCAGGCACAATACATCACCCCTAAAATTCCAGCCCCATTTTCCATCCCCAAGGCAGCGTCAATGTCCCAGCCTTGTCTGTCCTGCAGCAGATTTAGCTTTTGTTGGCTAGTGTTAATAGGATTAAAAAGGGTTACCAGCTCAATCACACAGAGCTTCAAACCATCCCTAAATGTAAGTATCTCATGGGGGTCGTGGGCTATTGTGGCTCTGTCCCCTCTCCTTTTGGCAACCCTCCTGGTCGGAGAAGAGACCCCTGGGCCTGAGGGGGGTGGCAAAGGTTTGGCCTGGAGGAAAATCCGCAGGATTATGTCAGCACTCATTACAATGTACACAAAGACCACAGGATCAGTAGTAACACAAACGGAGCAGTTTAGTCAAATAGGGTGGGCCAGGGGATTCTCCGCTTCCACCATGACATTGATTAGCCTTTGTGCTCCACAGCTCCCTACACTCAGGCTAGAGCTGCAGGGTTACCGATAGGCAGTGTCCAAAGTTAAAGCTACACCTGCCCTTTTCTCAGTTTTATGTTTGGATTGATTTTTGTCTAATATCTTATTAAAACTGTATTAAATGTGAAATCTAACACAGTCTGAAATAACTCAATAACAACTAAATTGTTAGTAGTGCTTTGAGTCCAGCAAACATGCATCATTAGGCAGTTGGTGAGAATGATGTGTGATCTATTGTGATAATGTGAGGTCGTATCACTCTTCAACATCTATGATAATAACCTTATCCAATGAAGTTGTAGCCATTAGCCATGCTGAAGTGTCCAGTAGTGCATTTACACAGCCGTGAGACGCACACATAAAGTGGACACACCTAATTAAAAAGTACACAACGCAGTAAACACCTATGGTGGCCTTTCATTAATGCTACCACACACGCATCCTAAATGAAAACATCAACCACCAAGGTTGGAAACATAAGAGGCTGGGCCTCATTTGAGGGGTGGGTTCTTCCCTTCACGTAGAACACACATTTTCACCAGTGATGAGAACACACTCATCCTTTCAGAAGCACAAACACTCGAAGACATGCGGACACAAACGCTTTTGTCAGTGCCTGCACGTTCACATTCACAACGCACTGATGTGTGCGCTAAAGAGGATCACATGGCTATTTGCATTTCTCCAGTAAGAAGACTTTGCCGCTTAAACATGAATTTAACAATCAGTGCGTCTGAATCTACAAATAAAGAGTGAACCAGCTGACCAACAAATTTTACCATTCTGATATACTAAACTGGTTACAGTATGTTGCATTGCTAATTGTCCCAGTATGAAGCAATTGAAAAGGATTTGGATTCCTTTTTTGCCGCATAAGGTTAAAAAAACAATGCACTTGGTCTGCACAAGATGTGCACAGCAATTCCTTCTAAAGTAGCTTCTCACTAAAGCTTGCTGAGGTCCTTTAAGAATATTACAGCCATATGGACTTTCCCTCAGCACATATCTGTTTATTTTTTTTACTTAGATTAGATCATCAAATCATGAAATTACCCTAAAATTGCTTTTTCGAGAATGCATGCAGCACATATATATATTTTGCCCCTATCCTCTCCTGTCAGCGTATTCATAAATGTTGTTGGAAAATTTCTTATTTTAGCAATCCTCTAGATAGCCAGAGCCCATTTCCATAGCTTTAAATAATGTCAATCTGGGCAAACCCTGGATTGAAGCCCCTGAGCCGGAAGGCGCACTTTCTCCTTTGCCTACAGTCTGATAATTTTCAGAGCTATTGGCAACTTGGGAATTTTGCAGCCTTATCACTTGCGTTCAGCGAAGTTCACTGCCAGCAATCGGTGCAGGGATCACTTATTCAAGGATTGCATGATCAGGTTTTTTTTTATTCCAGGGCAGTGACAGCTGTCAGCACTAGGGCATTAGCAATGCAGATGAACCAGCCTAATAGGTTAATGCACAACACACAAAATTTGGTTTAATCCCCAAGCAAAATATTCTAACATTTTACATTTTTATATTCCTTGATGTGGGAAAAGAAACATTGGCTGTGACTCATTTAGGTGCAATGGGGATCAAAGAAATTTTACCTAGAGCATGTGCCCTAGATCGTGCAGGCTTTTGTGTGTGTGTGTGTGTGTGTGTGTGTGTGTGTGTGTGTGTGTGTGTGTGTGTGTGTGTGTGTGTGTGTGTGTGTGTGTGTGTGTGTGTGTGTGTGTGTGTGTGTGTGTGTGTGTGTGTGTGTGTGTGTGTGTGTGTGACAATGAAGGATATGGCTCTGTGCCTGTCCTCATAATGCCGCAAGCAAACCGGGGGCGGCAATAACATCATCATGACAGGACCTCCGCTTGCTTATTTATTCCCTTTAAATGGACACATACACCCCTGATGTAGACACACACACACATGAACGTATGAGCGTGCAGGCACATGCACGCACACATTTAAAAATGAATAGCCTCAGTCGTGGAACCTGCAGTGAAGTGATAACCCAGTCGGTGTGAGCAGCCTCTGTCACAGCAGCAGTGTTTTCAGCTTAATTGGAACTAAGTACAAAACACATGTGGGAGCAAATATATGTGGCGATTCATATGCATGTGGTCAGGTTGGGATATATTTCATATTCAAATCCAAATTGAATGGGAGTTGGCTGAATCCATTCCAAATGTAGCATTAATGTTGTATTTGAGCTGCATCATGCCCCATGATTACTATTAATAAACTCCTTCTATGTGTACATCGGGAGGCCCTATGCAGAGAATGAAGCACCGGGGTTATGCGCGTGTGGGTGTGGTGAAGGATGAACATGTGTGTGTAGGTATCATTAGCAGGGTGCAGCTGGCCATTAACGTCCCAGGGTGATTGTTGTTTTGCTCTCCTCCCGTCGGTTATTCTCTAATGTGTTACTCTGACCACTGGCACTTTGTTAGAGGACAAAACATTTCCTCGTTGCCTCTCACACAAGTGCGCCAGAGAGAGGTCGAGGCAGATTTCTCAAAGCAGGTAGCGAGTAATGAAAAACGCACTCCAAACCTTCACGAATTGGCAATGAGAGAAGAGAGAAGACTTCAGAAATGAGCACCGTTTGGAGATGGGAAAGGCACCAATTACTGTTACCAGACAGTTACCCATCCAGAAAAAAAAAAATGCAAACTGAAATCAATGAGGATACAAACTGAACAATCAGCAACAAGCTATCAACAATGAAGTGGAATATGCAAAAATGGCAATTAAATGTGTTAGCATACGTCTTTTTCCTTTTTTTTTTGTATGATATCCCAACATCTGTGGCATTAGCCGTGGCTTTCTTTATTTTTGAAAAAAACAGTGAGGAAAATGAATACGCAATCTACCACTGTGTTTTCATCATTAGTGCGCTCCAACTCCCGGCTCTGCTGCTGTCTGAGTGGGGAGCGAGAGGAACATTTGTGTGCCCTCGCTTGCCAAATTAATTCTTGTCTTGACATCTTAATTCTTAGTTCTTGTGTGTGGTCAAATCAGCCTACTATAGAAAAGCAATCAAGCAATTATTCCCAAATTGTATTTGTCCAACACACACTGATTGGTTATTCTTTTCTTATTGAGTAAGCTCATTAATTCTGAGCAGCTTGCTTGTTATGCCTCTGCCATTACTCCTTTCCCCTCTCATCCCCTCTCTCTCTCTTATACTCTCACTCAACGTCTCTCGCCCCTTGCTCCTCATCATGCACACTCACTCTCAGCGCTCACTCCTCCTCCTCACCCTCCACCACACGCTCCTCTTCCCCTTCCCTCTCCAGCAGATGCACCCTATCTTCCAGCCCCAGCCTGCTGATGTTTTGGAGATGACATACACTACAAAAGCCCCATGATCTGATGCATTGTCTAGTCGACCAATTACTATTCCCATCTCTGATTGACTTTGATGTGGAACTTAATGAGATAAGGCAGCTTATCAAGGCGGCAGCTGATAGTGCTCTCATTTGTTCCTGAGGCTGGCTATCAAAAAACCTCTAACAAGGAGGAGTATTTGCGTCTAAGCTCTAGTCTGAGGGAAGTGCAGAAATGTTCGTCGTCAGTTCATCAGCTCCCGCCTGAAACGGCTTCGACGCGGTCCAAGACAGAAGCCGCAAAGTTTCTCCCTCTCTCCGGATCGTTCTCTCTTTCCTCTAGCCGCCAATGTTGGGGTGATTCGCTTTCGATTAGATGTGAAGAATGCAGAAGCGTCGGTACAGATCGCCAAGAGGTGAACCTCGTTTTTCACCTCACGTGTGTCGCCTTTTTATTTTGCCTCAACATTTTAATGCGTTTTTCAGTCTAAATATTATGACACAGTGGATGGAATAAATTCCCAAGCATCAAATTGATCAACTTAAAAAAAAAAGAAAAAGAAAAGCATTGAGAAGCGGTTTCATAGACTATGTTTGGCATTTAAAAAAGACTCCATTAGTGCCACTTTATTTCTTTTATCAAGATTCAAATCCGATAGTTAATCCGTTTTCTGTGCCACCGCAATGAAAGGTAAAATTTAATGTTCATTAAAAGGCTCATTCTTATGAACACTAGCAATACGTTGTAATGCAACAGTCCTTTTAACTTATACCTCGGTTGTGAAGCAGCATTTTTGTAAAAAAAAAGCGCTGAAGTGAATTGAACTGTGAATTCTCCTGCACGAACTGTGCACAGAGTGGCAGGAAGTGTGTGCCTTTTGATTTGGAGTATAAAAGTAAATAATATTTGTACATCTAACACATACTCGAAGTAAATGAGCAGCCCCTGAATGTGTTTCTATGAGCAAGTGGAGAGCTCTACAGACTTTAAAGCCGAAACCCAATTAAGCCTCGCCTCATCGGGAGAGGGAGAGGAGCTGAAAGCTGAATACATAAGATAATGCAACAGTACTAAAGCAGACAGCTCGCTCACTGTAAAATTAAAGAGCCGGGAAAAAAAAATCTTGATAAAGGGAGAAGAAAAGCCAAGGCAGACAGTGGGGAAGAAGACGGAAAGAAGTTCTTTTGGGCCAATTTTCCTTTGAAACTGTTTAACCAAATAGAGCTATTCATATTCAACACAATTAATAGTGTCTCTTTCTTGTTCAGACGGCACATCATAACAGACAGAGGGGCAGAGAGAAGAGGATTTTCTTTCTCCCGCCAAATTGTAGCCAATTTAAAGGACAAAGCAGCACCCTCCACTTCCCAAGAATAGGAGTCGCACTCATAAAGGAAGACTGACAGTCGACATCCAAATCTCATTCAAGGACGCAATTTCCAAATGCTAATCATAATCTGCAGATGTTGGCCACTGATACATTCATTTATTTATTTATTTTGGAAGCCAGTCTGTGCCCATTTGGCCGGCCTGTCAAATTTGAAACAAAGAGGGGGTATCCCTTCTTTCTGAGGCATGTTGAACAGCCCACATTACGGACATCTGCACTGTCTTCAGAAGATGTGTGTGTTAGCAAAAACACACGAACACCCAGGAGGGGAGACACACAAAAACCCTCGCCCACACACACACACACACGTACACACACACACACACACACACAGCCAGCTCATACAAACTCAGCTCCTCCTTTCTCTCTGGGTCTCTTTGGAGTACCTCAGATGTGTCATCAGACATTCGTTTCTTTCTGAACCAGGTAGAAAAAAGAAATACTTGACAGAAAGTTATATGAAAAGAGGACACTCTGAATTTTTGACATTCTTTGCACAGCTGCTTCAAAATGAGTACGATGGAGAGGCACAGAAAAGCAACTCCAAGATGCATTTTTGTTTACTTGCTGCCTTTTCTCCCTACCTTCTTTCAGGAAGATGGAGGCTAGTGCGAGGCCACAACTCCCTCATCCTTGTTAAAGGGACTCGGCTTGAGGCCTTGAAAAAGAAATAGACATGGCTAAATGAATTCCTGGATCTGCTCTATTCAGCCAGACTCAAAAATGGATAACCCGTTTTTTCCATTTAGATAACAAATACAAGGTGAAACCCAGCTCAACTTGCCAGTTACGTTGATATTTCGTTTGCCTTTACTTCATTTATTGGAGAGAGAGAAATGGTTTTAACTGCATCATCTGTGCATGGTGGAGTGCTCTATGCCATTTATATTACTCATCTAGCAAAGACTAGCTTTGAAGTGTATTCTGACATCATGATGGCTACAATGATCACTTATATATAATATAATGAACATTCATACTTCTCTTTGTCTAGTTTGTTTCTGATGTTTTATAGCCAATAGGGTGTTACTTAGTTACAGAAACCTTTGATTGAGGTAGCACTAGAGAGGAGTATTCCTACGCGATGGCTTGAATCGCGATATAAACACTTATCTCCTCAGAAGACTGTGCCTGGCGTCATCGGCTCCCTTTGTTGATTTTGCCCTGTTTTTGCCTCACCACGTCCAACCCATCCAACAAGCAATCCTACCAGCTGATAGCACGCCAGGTTCTGTTTGAAACAATCAGCACTCATGTCCTTCTTTAGCATGCCAGGCCAATCAGGAGGCAATGGAGGACAAACAGAGCTGTGCAGCTGTCCTCTGAATAAAAGTGAAGCACTTCCGGGCGGCCAGTGAGAGGAACGCAGGCGACGGAGTGCGCACCAAAAATCAACCATTGTGTTCACCCAGAGAAATGCTACCAGAGTATTTCAACACCCCATTCTTACCACATTATTTACTTTCATGCTAACCCAACTGGTTCCATGCACTCATTTCATCCCTCTGTTGATCAGTCCTATGGGAGTGTGCCACAAAGGCAGATTCAATCTTCAAAGCAGTCTACGTGCTACTAGTGGTGGGCGGACCCATCCAAAATATTGATAATATTGATACCGGCGTTGGTATTGGATGAGACAGTGTAAAAAATATTGATACTCTTCATTTTCTCCTCAGCATGCAACTAGATAAAGATTATGTAAAAAAATAGTTGAACTCCAAGAAATAAGTATGAAATCTGTAGGGACTGATCACATAACAGAGGTAAAAACTGAAATTTACACTACTTTATTGAATTTACTATGGCTTAGACTTAATGAAATTTAACTACCCTTTTGTGTTAAATGTAAAATGAATACTGAATAATTAGATGCACTTTCAAGACTTATTAAATTATTTTATTTAGTCAATTCCCCAAGAGCAGTGGAAATAGGAATATATTTTTTGTGTCGTAAGTTCTCAACTTTACCTCAAAAATTTGTTTTCATTTGCAATTGTAATTCTTTGTTTATTTAAGAAAAGATCCACACATAACAATGTTTGGGGAAAACTTGTTTTGTTACTGTTCTGTTTATCGGTTTATAAAGATATTAAAGCATTTTTTTTTTTGTGCCAAATAAACTTTGACCATAATCTGTCATTGCCTTTAACAAAATAATCACGAAACCACCTAAAGGTCAGCAGTATAATGTAACACTAACCTCAGGAATAAAAAAGTATCAGGATTGGTATTGATGATATTGGCCCTGTATTTACTTTCTTTGGTATCAGATTGATGCCACACATCACAGCAGTCTGACTGAAGGCTGAAAGCAGGTCTACATTTTTATATTCAGTGCACTAATTCATTAACATTAAATTGGAGCCTACAATAGAGACCTGAGAGGCTCTAACCTTGCATCTCCTGGCAAGGTCAGAGACAAAGAGAATAAAATCCAACGTGCATCCTAACAAACAATTGGATTCTCTGACCTTGCCATACCTTAATTACCTCACATTCAGTGTTATCAAAAGAGGCACTTGGAAATGAAAAGACACTGCTTCAGAAGTAAAAGAAAATTATTTAGATCTTATATTATACAAGAAAACTTCATGTCCAGAACAAGCATTTTCCAAAGTACTCCCATCATCATGTTGACCCTTGTAAATCACAAATTTGTTAAAGTTGGACTTTTTTATTTCCTCTTTGCTCTGCCTGCATACAGAGGGGTTGTAAAGATGCTCACAAAGGCTCCGTAGGCTCTGTAGTTCACTCCAGCCCCTTTACAAGCAATGCCTGTGATGCATTCCACTGTCTGCTAAAGGTCACTCCCACTATTTACATCCGCACACATATGGACACACACAGAGTCGACACATAGGCATAAATCTCAGCTGATCAGTCGATTATATGATTGGGTGCAGCGACAAAGAGCGAGCATGTCGCTAACGCGTTCCCTGTCAGTGGAGGGGCTGTATGTGGACAGACACAAAGCCTCATTAAAATACATACAGAGCCGGTGCTGCTCCAGTGGGTGGGAAAGATGCTCCATCAAGATGTCGTTACGACAAGGCTATCTCCACCCACTGGCATGTATTTGGCTCACAGTGTCCTCCCCCATGCCTGGAACGCACAATAGCAGACTCCTTTATAACCAGTGTGGGCCATTCCCTGTGTCCCCCGTGAGGTCAGGGCTCTAATCATCAGGGAGTTCAACTTCTTACATTGTGTTTTTGGAAACTAGGATCAAACTGTTTGAAATGAAGGGGTTTAGTTAAACATCTATTAAAGCAGGAGCAGTGAGTTGGGCTGTACGCTTGATTTATGCACATAGCTGGTGTGTTCAGCTGTCTTCATGTTCCACAAGTTCTGTACATATAATCCTGATCAAAAACATCTCATGGCAAACACCCATCTGCATAAATAAAAAAAAAAACACTGACATTATGCACACATTTGCATACGACACTGTGAAACCTAAAGAAAAAGAAAGATGAATCCAAACAGTCCATTGGTCTGTCATCTTCTCCACCGCTACGAGGCGCTGTGTCGGGCAAGAAAGAAAGAGGAAAGAAAAAAAAAAGATTTGGGAGTGAAAGAAATGAGAGAGCTAAAGTTGAAAGTGAAGCTGTGTTGTCAGTAGTGCCATGTGGATGTGGGCCTACTGCCCTGTTAGTGAGGTTGACATTCAAAGAGAGTTAGGATAGCGACAACAATCCCACAGCCTCCTGCTGCGAGAAGACATTTCACGTGGCGGCCGAGTGCTTTGATATTGCTCTTGTGATCCTTGCTGCTGTGGCTTTGAGAAAACACGTACACACACATTACAGAGCTTGTGCCACCACCATTATATATATCCTTTAAACACTTTTTTATACATTGCCAATTTTAACTTGATAGGATCATAACAAATTTTTTTTTGGAGGGCATTTATCACACTGCAGAAACTAGGGTATTATTTAAAACTGTAACCATCGATGTTTACTTGATATCTTCTGATCTAAAAGGGAAAAAAATGGCTCAAACAGAAGGACATTTAATTAAAAATGCTCTTTTCAACTGCAGAGTATATCTATAAATGGTGCTGTCCTCATGCCACCCATTAACAACAAGGCTGTCTCCATACACACGTGCCTGCAAGCAATAGACAGTAATACAGGTTACTGAATATGCAACCCACTTTTAAGACAAAAGGCAAAAGAGCTGCACTAATTACCGAGGCACTAGGCAGTCATTTATTCAGGCATGGGTTACTGAATTGTTGCCTTTTACTTCACTATCCCTGAACCAAATGCTTAAGATAATGACCACTTACTAATTGGTGCTTATACCCTTATATCATTTTATGTGGAATATAATTGCAGCTATTATGTCGCCAAATAATCGGTGGCATTAGCATCTTTTAGTGAAAAAAATGTGCTAAATAACAGTATGAAGCATTTTCCAGGGAAAGGTCTTGGTGTCGATGCACTACGGTTGATTCTTCATTAACTAGAGGGTTCAGGGCATGGAGGATGGCTTCCCCACCACACTGCAGTGTCTTCACTGGCTAATGGAGGCTCTAATTTAGCATATTTACATCTGTACACAGTCTTGTGATCTTGCTGGGGAAATGTCCATTAAACAAAAGCTGGCTTTGGGTTACGGGGGTGTCGAGTGGGTATGTTTCACACAACGCAGGGCTGTCAGGACCGGCATTGTCCTCTGTCTAACAACATATATCAAGTAATTGCAAACAATCTGTTCTCCTCCTCATTTCCAGCACTTAAGATTCAGAACTTTCATATAATCATATTCCAGCTAGGTTGTTTTTCCAGGACTTGGCAAAAGACATCACCCTAAATAAAATCTACACATAATTGCTGAAATGTACTGAAATAAAAGTAGGATTTTTTTTTTTTACCAAGCTTTTCAGAATAACTGGCTTGCAAAGTGCCTTTCTTACAAAGAACATTAGGCTTGCTCAGGGTTCACCATTTCTACTTTTAAATAATGAACGTTCTTACGGAGTAAGTAAGTGAATGAGTAGTCAGTAAACTTTATTTATAAAGCGCTTTTCACAGTAAAAACCACAAAGTGCAGTACAAACATTTCAGTATCTTATAATCCTATAATCAGGGCTTGTGTTTACCTTTCAAAGAGAAGTGCATTGTTTCGGTGATGCTAATTCATCAAAAATAATATTTTTACGCACATTTTGGGAGAGAAAAATAATATCATCTCAGGTAACACTCATTAATTTACTAATATCACAAGGTAGAACAGGTGGATACATAGCCACTGCAAGCAGGAATCGTGTGATCAGGTATCGACTAGTCACCCTGGACAGAAAAAATGATCATTGAGTTGACATTGCTTTTACTTGACAATTTGAGCCATCAAGTAAAAGCAATGTCAATACTCAAATGGAAAAACAAAGACAATACAGAAAAAGCAATGACAAAATGGAAAAATAATATGACTATCAGAGGTGCCCCGATCTGATATTGATATGAGATATCGGTCCGATATCAGCCAGAAAACGAATATCGGTATTTACCGGACTGCATCTAAAATCATCGATACAAACTCTCTGATAAAATGATCCGCTCCAGCGCTTCTATCCATAGGTAACTGCGGTTCACACTGTTCTCTGTTTGAGTAACATCACTTGATCAAGCCTTTTCTAACATTCCACGTTACAAAATAAGTAATAAAAGTATATATGATTCGTGCTGATATCGTATCGGATCAATATCGGTATATTATAATACAATATTGGTATCATATCGGAAGTGAAAAAGTTTCGGGACATCCCTAAAGTCTACAATTGTATTTTTTTTTTTATTATTGATTCTCTTCACATTTCCAAATTTTTTATTTTTGATTCTCTTTATATTTCCACATGTATTTCCTTTTAATTTTGGCACTCCTGTGATTCCATAAGGTGGCACTTCAGTAAATAAATGTCTTATTAGTGACTGTCCCAGTCACAGTTTTTGCTACTGTGTAATTCATTGAAAACAGATGCTTTTAGATCAGTGTCATGAGAAAAATGCTCTATAATCTAGATTTAACTGGTCAGAAAATGACCCAATTAATGATGCAGTCTGCATTGTAAAAGCAAAATAAATACAGACGTTTCCAACAGAAAGACGGCAAACTCTGCATCAGTATTCAGGCCGTTTAGATGCCTCATTTGTGCTTGGTATTTCCCGGGATGGTGTCACGTGATGTGTGTACACACCACAGAAGGGAGGGACAGAGAGGGGCATGGGAAGGACAAGATATGAAGGCATCTAATTAGTTATTTCCACTCAGACCGAAAAGCAGGGATTGGTCAGTTCTTAAAGGATTCCAGCTGTCTCCAAAATGTGATTCTCGTTTTTCTGATACATAATGTATTGACAACTTTCATGATGGATGGACCATAACAAAAAAGTGTTTCTGAACAGGATTGAGACCCTGTAGAAATTGTTGGGTTTCAAACATGTTAATGGGAATTTTTTTAACACTCGACATGGCAGAACCAAACTAATCGATTGCATTCTTTGCTCATTGAGCTCCCACTGCCTGAGACACTCCTTGTTTGTGTTGGTTGGTTTTGAAATCAGCTGCTGACTTTCTAAGTGTCTCGGACAGCCGTGTTTCTGTGTGCACCTCTGTCCACTGCCTTGCCCTGCTTACATTTCTGAAGTCCACGGACTGCCACTGGCTGCACACAGACAAAGAGACCACTCTATTTCTACTCTACGCGGCTAGGCCAAGGAAGGGTCTATAAGGACAACGTTTTAAAGTGTTGGTGTGGGAGTTGTCAGTGGATACGCTGGGAACGCTGGGAAAATGAGGTCTGAGGTAGAGAAGGACATCTGGCGCTATAACTGCCTTTATGCAAAGATGTCACGCCTGTGTGAAAACGACTCCTCTGTGCAGGTTGGAGTTGCTAATGCTAATAGGTCATTTTGAAGGTGCTCAATCACTGCCAGTTCAGCATCAAACACCAAACACAGACCGTTTTTTACTTACCTACTCTTCTTTTTCTCATCCCCTCAACCTCTGAGCTACACAGCCCATGACACTCCCAGGAGCATAACACCGCTAATAGATGGTGAAAGCTGAAAATGCATGTCACTCTAGACAAACAATTGCCAGTAAAGAGGCAAATTAATGACTAGTTGTTTGAAGGGTTTGCCCTAAAATAATTTTACTCTGCCATCTCACGAGCACTGAAAATTGATTGGATTCTCACTCCATCAAAGTTCCTCAATCAATAAACATCCAAGCAGGCATGCTTCAGTCCAATTTATGCAGAGTCAGAATGGGGAAACAAGAGAAAACAGTTGACAGGTGAGAAACGCAGGTGTCTGCAACTGAAAGGCAAGAGCCGAATTGCAGCATTAAGTCATGAGAGAGTATAATAAACATTTGATAACAAAAAAAACAAAACAAAAAAAAAACACTGAAGGCTTTTGCACAACTATGTTGGTTTGTGAGAGAAGACACATGTGAGAAACAAGCTAAAGAGCTCTGCAATAATGACTTTACTTGTGTTTTCTCAAAGTACAGACAAAAGACTTAGTCAAGCTCGGATGTGCTCGCCTGTTTATTGTTGCCCCGCTTGTTTATTGTCATGCAGAAGGCAGAGGAGGTATTAAAGGCAGATTTCGCCCTTATTTCAAAATGTGGTGCTGAAGATTAGAGCTTTTGCCAAACACTGTGGAAACACTTAATTGATTTCCTTTGGACTGTTTACCTCTACTGTAGCCCTCCTCAAGCCCAGCACTTGCTCACGCACACACACACACACACACACACACACACAAACCCACCAAAGCCCCATTTACGCCAACACAGGCCTGCCAAGAGCCTCATTAGTATTCACAGCAGTGGCATTTGCCAGCCTGAGGGTTGCCGTGGTGATGCTGCCCACACAAGTGATGATAAATGGTGCTTTCAGCCTCCCTGCCTTCCACAGAGCTGAGTAGGGAGCTGAGGAGTTGCTGGCAGGAAACCAGCCACAGCCTATCCACTGCTAGCAGAGGCCTCCTCCTCCCATAATGCCGGGCAACTGACGCATGACTACACAAGCCCAGGGCTTCTTGAAGGCTTTGGGGTGCAGGGGATTGGTGGGTAAGAAGGGTTTGGTACCGTATGTGCTGCGTGGATGGGCCTGTGTGCATGTGTGTGTGTTTAAGTGAGGCAAAAAAACGAGGGCATGTTGGGAAGAAGTGTGTGCTTGAACTTGTTGGCTAGAAACGTGATGTCAGCTTCAGTGTTTCTAGGGTGGGTTTTGTTCCCTGGACTTTTCTATTTTTGGGATTAGCTGAAGACATGTTGGGTTACAATTGTTGAAATAAAGAATTATATTTGGGGTGAAAACTTTCTTTGCAGATAAAAGTCTTGAAGAACTTTTGATTAAATATTTGTAAATAGTTTTTTCAGATAATGCTAATAAGAACTCAACAAGTCTTTAAACATAAAGGCTTGTTTTATTGCAGTAAAAGAAAGTTTAATGCCAGAAGCCTAAATTAGATAGAAATACATAATTGATTTAACGTTTTTAACTCAATCAAACATAGCAGGTTACGCTATGAACATTTCTCTTATAAACCGGCGTAACATACTAGTTTTTGTTGCTTCAGTATTGCAGCAAGAGCCCTGAATGATGCTCAACAAAAACAAGAGTGAAGGTATTCATCTTACGTGCCGTTTCCCCCAGAGCCAACACACATACAGATGTGTAAGCCATAAGGATGAGGAGGCTGTTCCAAAATCCCCCTGATCCTTGTTAAACACTGAGACGTTATTCCCACATTATTGTGCGCCGATACGTAACGCATTAAGGGCCCGGCTGATTTAAAGTCACACAGTGTGTTATTAGATAACGTCTCTATTCACCTGTGGTTTATACACTATATTTAACAACAACAACAGCAGCATTTGTGTGTTGGCTTCAATTAAACAGTATTAACTTATTCTGTCAGTGCCCGTAAGCCTGGATTTTTCTTTAACTTATAGGCAAACAATTAATTTGCAATACCTTTATGAAAATGTAAATATTGAACATAGAGGTGTAGGATTATTAATAGTTGTACTCCATAATGTGCTGATAAATACAAAAAAATATATAAAGATGGAATAATAGCTTAGGCTTTATTTAACTATATTTTATTTTTTATTCTAAGCCAAATTAAACATCTTTCCCAGCAGTGGACAAATTAAATCTGTTTGGGAGTCAGCCCACAGCTGGTTTCTTCTAACAAAATGCTACTCTGGTATTCACAGCACGATCGCATTGCGCTCTTCATCTTCTTTTTTTCTAATAAGTTGGAAATTGAGCAGTGAGCCTGTCCGATCAAATTGCAGTAATTCTTGCACAGACCATGAGCCAAGCACTTCTCGCCTGAACTTGGGGAAGGTGGGCCCCTTCAAAACATGGCCTGACCCTTCCAGAATCAAGCCTGATTACCCATCTCTAGGACACTAAGAATAACTTCAAAAGGAACAGGGGACAATCCTGGGTTGGGGTGGTGTATTGTGGTGTGGTTATGGAGGGTGGGGTGCTGTTCAGAAACCTCACATCCAGCACTGTAGCGGCTTTGGGCTGACTGAACTAGTCTCAAGCCGGGGGGGCCGGGGCTATTAAAAGATAAATGTATTTCTGTGTTGCATTATTCATGAGGTGATGGGTGGGGGGGGGGGGGGGGGGAGCAGGGAGCCAGAGGCTTAGCCCAGCAGCAGCTCCCTTCTACGCTTCATCACGGCCGAGGCCCCCACTGCACCCACGCCCTGAATCAGAAGAGGGTGAGAGGGGTGCAGGTGGGGGAATAGCGAGATGGGTGACAGCTGTGTGGATTGACATGGAGATAGAGAGATAATGCAAAACTCTGCATTTTCACACACGTCAGAGGTCATAATTACACACCACTCCACAGCTGCACATACAGTAATACAAAGTTATTTGCACACATTCATATTGATTATATCTATTATATGGTAAAATCCTTCTTTTTTTTTTTTTTACACAGTTATATTTGAACTGTGTGTGAATGCGTGAAACAAACAAAAATTGTAGAAAATATAGATAAATTATGTGATTACATTATACCCATCACATTTAATACAACTGGATTAATAAGTAGTCGATGCTAAAGTAGTAGAAATTTTATTAGGGAGAACAAAGAGTACAATTCTTTTAGACTAGCACTTGTGTCTGTTTATCTTCCCCTAAATCATGCACACTCACACACACACACACACACACACACACACACACACACACACACACACACACACACACACACACACACACACATATACACACTCAACCTGGGTGAGACTGTGTTGCTGGAAAGCCCTCTCAGTGGCTGATTAAGTAAAGGGTTTGGGCAAATAATTTGGGGACTTATTGGACTTCTACGCCAGAATGAATGGTGGAGTGAGCTTTTGTCCGACTCATCTCTGATTTGTGAGAAAAGCAGATTAGGACGACCCCAGTGTCACTCATTTGGAGATGAGTCACTGTTTAGAAAAGCCAAACACACTGGAGAGAATGTCAAACAGCACAGACGGCTAAGCCTCTATTTACCGCTGTGTTACACGACAAAGAAGTATCTTTTTTCACATTTGTTTTCTCAAATAAATGAATACTTGTTACTTCACAATAAATTATTACATGTTTCAAGACCAGGTTGTGTTTTAATTTAATGCTTTTAAAAAGATTTTTGTGGTTATAACTGAACACACACTGTGTTTTTTTATTACATATTTTTTTATCTATAACATAGTGTGGATCTATTCAAAAGAACAAATAAATAGTGGGAGCTGATGAACTTATTAAAAGGTGTTTTCCTTTCTTTGCAAGTGTTCCCAATTGCTTGTATTTACAAATCAAAGACACCTTATACTGGCATAAAATGCACACTAATGCTGGGGAGGAAAGACGTACTCTGCAGTGGAGTGGAGGGTGGTCTGAACACATCGGTACTCATGATTCCATGCTGGGATCATTTGTTTCCACACAAGAGGGCACAGGGGTGGGAAACAGCGGGGAATAGGAGACAGCTGAGGAAATGTTGGAAGTTGGTGAAGGCAGAGCAAAAGCTGCTGATGAAATGTTTGTGTGCACTCGGACGGACGAGTGTGTTTTATCTGTGTACTTGTTTATGTGGATTGCTATTCTTGCTCGGCCACTTTTACGTGCCGTGGCTTGAATTAGACACAAGAGACAAAAGGCTTCATATTTGTGCTTGCGTGTCAAGGATTACTTGTTCTATTGAATGTGCCCCCTATTATCTGCTTATCACTCTCTGTGCTCTTTAATCTCTTTCTTGTCTCTGCTCAATGGCTTCCTCTCACTGTCTCCCCATAACAAATGTAGCCTTTCTACCCCTTCTATTTTTCAACACTTACAGAACTGAAAAGGGCCCTGGCCTGGTCTGGGCCACCTGGAAGCACCAGTTGAAGCTTTCTTTCCCAGGCCTGGCTCCCTGCCACCAGCTAGCTGTAGCATTGTGAGCGGCCCATGTCAGTTAATTCCATGCATAGCAATTGTTGCTGGGCACTATTTACAGCCACCTCCTACCCCGCCTGGGGTAGCCTCTCCGATTGTCCCGGGGCCTCCCTTGTTTAATACTGTTTTGCAAGTTATTAAGCCCTGGAAGTCCATTAATCACAGTTCACGGGCTGTGTAAGCCCACACAAGGCAGGCAGGGGTGGGGGATGGGAAGGCACACTCGCTATCCTCAATGGGCTTAGACGGTGGTCCATTCAGATCCCTAACGAGATCATTACCACTAACTAAATACAAACCTGACCCTGCGACCTGCTGGGAAATTACGTAGGAGCTCCCCAGTACAAGACATTAATATACACCCTCCTCCCCACCCGCCTTCCAACCAACCTCCATCTCCACCCCTCCCATTTTCGTGCAACAGTGTGTAAACGCCCAACCCCAAAGTTTCTTGAAGCAACCCAACCCCACTCCCCAACCGGCCTCCCACCCGGCCTCTTGTCCATTCTCACTTTCTTGCCAATGGACAGAAAACTAAACCTGTCATCAAAAGGAGCCTAATCACTGCTGTGATTGTGGTAAACCAAGCCTGACAGACATTATACTGAGGCCTCAATGGCTACATCAGTGCCACCTCCCTGGAAACCCCCCATCACCACCACCCTCTGTCTTTCTCTCTGTTTCCCCCAACACTCTCTCTTTTTACTAGGCCTCCAGCCAATGAGCAACACACACCCGGGGGCTTTTCAGATTACTTGACACAGTGTGTCCACTTTTGGGAGGGAGACCACCTGGTAAGATCATTTTAATACAAAACCAGTTTGGTCTTCTCTCTCGCTCTCGCTTCTCCCCGACTTCCCTAATTCCTCCTCTCAAGCCAAGCTACCACCCTGAATTCTGTCTAATCCAGTGACCGCCACAGAACATTCCTGGTTTTACACTCCTCGGAAGAGGCTGGATTTGGGTGGATTACATGCCTACAGATGTGTTTGGTGGCAACACCGACTGGAAGTGGAAGGAAGATGTGGCCATCACAGTGAAAAGTAGGAGAGGATGCAAGGAACGGTAATTGCAACGTGTGCGACATATAACCTTATATAATATCAAATCAAGGGTTAGGTAATTTCTTCCTGCATTTCTGCCTTGCAGTTCAAAGAAGTCCCCTTTGGCGATAGTGTGGTTACTACGTGGCTCAGGAAATGATGGTGGGAGGTTAACAGGGATGACAAAGTGGGAATGAAGGACGTGGGTGGATGGAAAGGTTGGTGTTGGGGGTTTCTGCACTGACTTTCACTTTAGCCCCTCAGCCTATAGTAAGATGTTGTCACTTTCACCATCTCAAGTGTTGCCACTTCAGATGCCGGAGCTTAGTATTCGCAACGGGCTCTCAGGGGCCAAGTGGAGGGAGGGAGAGAGGGCAAGAGGGAGGAAGTCTGGGAAGATTTCCGTTTTGAACAAGAACAACTTTGTCACACTGTCACCTGACTACCATGGCACCCCCTTTTCAATGTTTCCCCACTTTCCTGTCTCCTCTTTGCTCCTTTCGTGCAAGATTTTCTTGAACCGCCTCTCTTTCTCTTTTTCAAGAACTCTTTAAAAGCAGAATTTCCGCCCTGAATTCATTTGCCAGTTTAATTGATTGTACCTCACAGCCTTTTGAGTTTTCCGGGTGAGGTGCCAAACCATTTCACTCTGTGTGTTTTTTTCCTTCTACGTTATCACAAGGGATGCTTAAACAGCCTGTGGAATTGTAGATGTGCATATTTTAATTTAGGTGTAATATCCCCCACTTTAATCCTTGATAAGATCTCAATTGTTTCATGATGCGAAATGGAGATGCGGCGCCAACCGAAGCTGATTTAAATGGAAATCTTAATTCACCTGGATATTATCCTTCAGTGAAATATAATCACTGACTGAATCATTGGGTGCAATGGTAAATTCCTAGTTGACTCTTAATGAGTGTTGTGAAATATATGCTTTAGTGTAGATACAGAGATTAGAAAGTGTAGCTCAAACCATTTAGAAAAAAAAATCTGAAACTCGTGAGCATGACCACACGCAAACATGCTAATAGTTTTTCAAATTATCCACTCTGGAAATGACAACTGTAAATACAAAATTACTCACAATATCGTGCAGCATTGGCGGGCTGTGGAGTGTCTACCTGGCGCTGCATTGATTGTTCCTCAACACTGACCAATTGTAAAATCATAACCATGATCTCTGGCACGACAAGTGATTTTAACTTTGGTCCGCCCCCGCACCCAGTTACAGATCAGCTACCCTGCGTAAACAAAAACATTAGGAGAGCGTTCCACATTTAAGAGCACGCTAATTACAGTCATTCCTATCTCAAGTACTTTCTACTGCAATTTGCTCAGATCACCAAACCTCCAATCCCTCTCATGTAAACAAATAAACTCTCATGCAATAAAGAGATAAAGCGGAATAGACACTGGCACTATCAGAACTAGCTGGGGCCACTGTGTTTGAAGTAGGCTTCAAATAGTATCATACTTCTCTACAGCGTGGAGCCCTAGTGTTGTGTACATCCCTAGTGAGGAATAATTACAAGGATTGTTATCACTGTAGTTCGAAAAGCAAACAATTTTCAACTTACTTTGCAGGGACAAAATAGAGATGAATGCAACTGATGACTGTAGTTGGGTAATAGTTATAACCCGACAAAAAATCAATTACATTTTTCTCGACTAAAACTCACCACCCCTTATCCTGCACACAATAACTTTTCAATTACAGCTATGATTTTCAGATTTCCTGAAATTTATATAATATATAAAACAGGAAATATATAAAACCCTGGGCTCTTTAATGCTCAGCTTGGTCATTATTAAACTAATTAATTAAATGCGGACATAAATGTTGATTATGTGGCCCTCGGATCAGATACAATCTCATTTTTGTGGCCCGGCTGTGATAATAATTGCCCATCTCTGTCCTAAAGCAAAATGGAAGTGTATTTCCAGGCAAACACAAAGACAAAAGACTCACTCTTATGAACAAATGAAAAAAAAGGATATAGTACATGTCTTTGGGCAATTTGATGGCGCACTCCTATTCATCAGCTGAGCCAGGCCTGTGGTCTAAAGTGGAGGAGAAACCACAGGACCAGGAGCTTACATTCATAATATGCATGAGGAACACCGTATTGAAGATAGAGAGAACATGCAAAGTCTGCAGAGATTCCAGAGCTGGAAGTTGAACGCACAGCTTTAAGATGAGCCTGGAACTTTAATCTGCAGGTGCAGACTTAAAATAAATTTTTTATCCCCATTGATAACAATACAGTAGGTCCAAATGGACAACCCCATTTTTGCAAAAAATCACAGTCAAATGTCAAACCAGATCAGATCTGGATGAAACCGAGAAATTATGGAATTTTTTGAGTTTCACCTATGATGACATATAATTATCAAATTTCCATCTTGATTTGAGAGAATCTTACAAGTTAAGTTCCTCCAAACACAGCCATTGTCCGAACACTCAATCCTTCCTGTTAATACGCCCAAAAATGAGTTAATAACCCATGCTCATGTTTGTTTTCAACCTCTCACCTTGACCTATAGACAGCGATGCCAATCCGCTGCAGCAGACAGAGGTGGAGGCTGAATGTCACTGCAGCCCTCTCCACCCCTCCAGGTGAGTGTGTTTCCCCAGCAGTGGAGGAAATGAAGCAAAAAGTGATGGAGTGTTTGTTTTCTGACATTTTGTCGCTCTGCAGCCTCATCAGTGCTGAGCCTCGCAGACGTCAAGTGTTAATTTAGGGCTCATGCCGAGCGTGAGCCTCACTATGGCGAGGATTGGAGGAGGGAGGTGAGCTCTTGCAGAAAATGACCCTTCTGGTCTGATTGTCTTCTGGCCTGCAGACTGGTGCTGAGAGGAAAAACAAAGACATGAGGAGAGAGAGGGAGAGAGGTGGCTGAGAGCTAATGCACCTAGCAGCAATTAGAGAGGCTTACCTGCCGATGTGAGCACAGCACGCAAACACACACACAGTCAAATACACACTGCAAAGTGGCCTCCTCTTTCGCACACTCCAGCCTTTCCCAAATACACACCAGCTGATGTCAGCACACACACTGAACAAATGAACTACTGGCTCCTTTAGGAGGAAACTATTTACCAAACCAACACACACACTTACACACATTTAGCCAAGTGATTAATTGGCCTGAGCTGACAACAGTGCAACCCTTTGTTCTGTGAAACTTAAACAAAAAACACAACTCTCTATAGATTACAGCAGCACATTAACCACAGAGTGAACCGCGAAATTGCTTTTCCCTTCCTGCTGTAGGGTCAGTGTCAGTCCTGGAAAGCGGAGGGCAGATGAGATGTTACATCACCGATTGCAAAGCAGGCCATGTTCACACAAACAGCTTTTAAGGAAGATGCAAATTCATCAGGTGGCAATCGAACCAAAAATAAGCCATTATGACCAGTCAAGAGGCTCTGGTTTGTTTTAATGGGAAATTGAAGTAGATTAGACGAGCAAAAGAATATAAGGAAACATCTTTCAAGATAATGCACACAATTAAATAGCAGCACCCACAATGAGCTAATTAAAAAACATGCTGTAAATATATTCATAGTAATGCTGTTGTGATGCTGTGGATCCCATTAGATTGCTAAATGAAGTGCCTGCTGAGCGTAGACTTCCACCAACTGAAAGATGCTGGACGTGAACATTTTTTATCAGATGAATTGATAGTATTGGTGTCATCGATATATGAATTGAAGAACTGCTCGAGAAAAAAAGATGTAAAAGGTTGAAATTGCCTCTTGAATATTTGTTTTCATCTCCACTGTAAACACTCGGGACGGATTCACTGAAGGTTTAGGGGTATTAAAACGTGTGCAAATGTCATTCCACGCGCTAATGAGCTATACAAACCCTACGGAATCAGGAATGCACGGCTGCTTTACGTCGCAATGCGCCCTCAATCCATTTAGAGTGTTTCCCTTGAATTAATATGTATAGTAGGCGGAGCTCACAAGGCGAGCAAAAAAATGGGAGGAGGACATGCAAATAAATGAACGCAGTGGGCGCAATGCAATTCATCATATCTGGAACTGTTTGCGGTGATTGTTTTATGTGCCGAAAATAGTACGACTGACAAGCAGGTGCAAACACACACGCAGAGATCCGCTGCACTGATTAAACAAGGAAAAAAATACTCCAGTTAACCTTTTTAGTATAAGAAAATAATTTAAATGAAATAATAGTCAATATCAACGTGTGTGTGTGTGTGTGTGTGTGTGTGTGTGTGTGTGTGTGTGTGTGTGTGTGTGTGTGTGTGTGTGTGTGTGTGTGTGTGTGTGTGTGTGTGTGTGTGTGTGTGTGTGTGTGTGTGTGTGTGTGTGTGTGTGTGTGTGTGTGTGTGTGTGTGCGTGCGTGCGTGCGTGCGTGCGTGCGTGCGTGCGTGCGTGTGTGTGTGAGGATGCTGGATAGATGGAGAGATCCATGGATGTCGCTCTGGACGCACCGCTCCGATGAGTTCCTGTGTCTTTCTCTCCATGTTTTGACCGTCAAGCTCTCGGTAGGAGCGTTAGGCCAGAATCAGCTGAGCAGCATGCATCATTTACACAGCGATGGCACAATATTTACAAATGAGAGCGTGCGTGACGACTCAGGAGCCAGACCTTCCGGTTGATGGTCAGTATATCATCTTCAAATGGTGCAGACTGATTGACAGACTGTGTTGCTGCATTACCTCGGATCAATGGCAGATCAATAGGATGGCTTATGTCCAAATCTGCCTATTTTTCATGAACTGATCAGAGCACAGTTACATTAATTAACGGAGCAGCCACAATAAATTAGGTGGGAAAAATATCATTAGGTTTTAAAGTTGTTTTTAAAATGTTTTTTTATTATTTGTTTAGTTTTCTACATTATTAAATGTTCATGCAGAAGACAGAGAAGTCCATCTTCCTCCAATTTAACTTCCTCAAATGTCATTATGTGCTTCTGTGCGCCTCATGTCTCCACATTGAATGAGCAAAATGCTCATTTAAATAGGGTGGTCTGCGAGTGGGGAAACTGCGTCACCAAAGGATTTAGGGGCGCACCTGGTTTACCACCCTTTATTACAGATCTTAGTGAATCCGCCTCTCAGTTTGTTGACATTTTCCCGTATTTGCATTGTGGGATGTGAAGTCGCAGGAACGGGTGCAAAGAAGTGTTTTTACTTCATTCTGATAACGCAAGGAATACTGGGAACAAACTAGAACAAAAACAGTGTCAAGTGAATCACTGTCCTCCTTGTCTGGCAAAAAACCCAAACAATCACAGTAAGAATGTAATAAAACTCCTCTAGATATCCTGTTATGGGACTTCACATCCCACAATGCATTGCACGGAAATGTCAACAAGCAGAGAGTTTACGATTGAGATGAAAACAAACTTTGAAGCAGCAATTTTGACCTTTTGCTTTTTTTTTTTTTTTTACAGTGTATGATGTTCGATTCATTGATCACTATGAGGCGTACACTATGATTTTATCCTATTAAAAATGATCGTAGCAGCTTTAATAACAAACCCAGTCTACATTGCAACCGTGTATTTCAAGTGGTGAAATTATAAACCTAGACTGGTGGCTTTTATGTGCTTTTTAAAGTAACTTTCCAAATGGATTTGGTGCATTCCACTTTTTTTTATGGCAATTAAAAACAGTAAAAAAAAAAAACATTTCTGAGTCAAATTATAGGTTTTCAAATCTTAATGACCTAAAATGTGTGGCTAATAAACTATCAACTTATGGCTAGAATGATCAGTATCTTGTGAATTTTTGCAATGCCTTCTTTCCACTTAAATGAACTTTAAGCTATTTTTCCGCACTCGTCACTTGACATAAATCTGTTACATCTTACAGGTCAATAGAAACAATTAATTTCTCCACGTTAATGTGTATCCAAATTTACAGTATGTTATGGTGCTCTATTTTATTTTTAGGACATTGCACAAGTCACCCATGCAGAGGCAGAATAACAAACAACTTTTGACCAAAGCCATGATGATCTTCATTGATATTTTCCTTAACAAAGATGGACAAAAGACTAAAATGAATAATTACTCATTTCTTTCAGGTGCAAATTTTGGCTGAGACATGACGATCGAGCCAATCAAAAGTAATAAATAAATCAATTTGAAGCAAGCCTTGGTGGACTTGGCCTAGTTGCTGGAGGACAGTAGTGGTTAATATGTAAATACAAGTGACATTATTCACCTAAATCCCCTAGAGATGTAGTTGACTAGAATCTTTGTGTATTCAGATGACAGAAATTACATTAAAAAACATGAGGACTAAATTATCAATAAAATAATATCTTTGTTCGGAGATAGCAACTAATCCTGAATAAATAATTTGCCGTCAAAAAGGACATTTGATTGACAGTCTGTAATGGATCTGTAGTCTTAACATAGCCGTAGGCTGATGTGCTGGAAGCAAGCAGGCATAACACTATTATTCCAACTTATCCTGAGGAATAAGTCCAGGCAGCCAGGAGCACAGTGGGAGACTAATAGACTCGCCCAGAGGAGCCCCTCCTGAAGCTTGATGCATTGTGTCAAGGCCTTGTCTACTTCACGCACATTAGGGATCACATGCCACAATTTCACACTACAGCAGGGGTACCGCCCCCATCGTATGCCCAGACCGGCTCGTGATGGATAGTGTTGACAGTTACAAGCCGGGTCCCAAGTGGAACAACACAAAGGTGAAGGTTGAAGCTGCCAGTGTGGTCCGCTTCATAATGAAAGGTCTCCATGGTAGGAAAGCACTGTTTATGCTTAACACTAAGTATGTGGTGTGTTGTCGGGCTTTTGCCATTTGAAGCCTTTTGTATGACTACCACTGTTGGTAATCAACATTGTTGTAGTCTTCTTTGGGGCAAACATGTAGAAGATGATAAAGAAACAGAAAAGACTGATCCTTATGATACCAAAAGGTATTTATTATTATAAAAGAATTAAAGACAATAATCCAATGACTGTTTACCCCAAATATAATTTTTTTTTTTTACATCAAAATATGAATTTCATAATCCTCATAACAAAGTGTCATTTTTGACACTTTGTTGTGCCAAATTCATGTATTTTTATATTTTCAAATCATATATTAAACTGCCATTTTTGCTTTATCCTTGGTGTTATTTAGGCATATTTCATTTCTGACAGACAATTTCCTAGTATCTTCTCAAAATGCCTCGATCCTCAGTAAACATATGGTTTCTGTCTATAAGTCGTGTATGACAAATGCCCAAATCCAAGTCCGAACTCAACCATCTAACCTTTATGTAATAATAACACCCCACGAGCCTGGAAGAAGGAACAAGTGGGTGAGAAAATGTAAACATGCAACAGTTTTTTTTTTTTTTGCATTTTTCTCAAAATTACTTTTGTTACAAGGGTGACTAAATATTCCTCTGTTTTTTACGGTGTTTTTTGGTTGTTTTGGTGTAAACATTCAACAGTTCTTTTTGTGTTTTTCTCAAAGTTACTTTTGCTACGAGGGGAACTAAATATTCCCATGTTTTCTATTTTCTAAGGTGTTTCTTTAGTTCTGCCATGATGGAGTGAGAACGTAAGCTTTGCATAAAAGAACTGCCTTGTTTCTACATCAGCGGCTGTAGTATCCTGTGACGCATCACTCAAGAAGTGAAGAACAAAACAGTCGCTCCCGCCGCAGTGTCCTGCAGGAGTGAATTTTTTTCAATCTAGTACTTCAGGTTGAAGAAATTTCTCCTGTCATTTCCCTCCAGTACTTCAGTGTAATTCTTTCTTTTCCTCTCCCCTCCATTTTTCCCCCAGCGACTGCAGTATGTGGCGGACTGAATTGTGTGTTATTACCCAGCAGGAGACAATATCATTACCACATATTTGCTGTCAAGGGTCTGCAAAGAATGGTGCTGTCTTGGGCCTCAGTGATCTAACAACCTCACACAGGGCCCAGAATTACCCACTTCTGACTCGGGGAAGTCAAACACTGCCAGTTGGAGAAGGCAGTGAACAAAAGAGAGGTAACCTCACTCTCTCTGACTCTCTCCTTTACCAACACAACTTCATCCTTTTCCCTCTCTCCCTCCTAGAGGCAGATGGGGACACACCTCCTCTGCACCATACATAGCGTGCTATTCTTTCCGCCCGCTTCGATTGAAATATATGTTTAGTTCAAGTGCTGAATGACACAAGACCCAGGTCAAAAGTGGACAGGGAGTGTTGGAGTCTGTCATTTCAGACACAGAGACAAATTGCAATCTCTAAGGAGTTCTGTAAGAGCTGGATGAGTATGTAATTACCAGCACTTGTAGGAACTTCTTTGACGCATATAGGATATACAGAAATAGAAAGTCACACAGTTAATAGCAGAAGTATTGTTACTTTTTCCCAGTTTTTTCCGTTAACATACCTCATTTTTGTGAGAAAGTTTCCGAATTTGAAATGGTTCACGCAGATACATCGTGTAATGTCTGAGGGAAATAACTTCAGAATGGACAAACAATCTCTTTTTCGTGAAAACTACTATTCAGACTTTGTAACAATGTCTTTCTCATAAGACAAATAGAATTGCTATCATTTCCGCTGACAGCGTACAACAAACAGACCCAACATTTTATGCATACTGAGTGACAAAGCCATCTATTTTCCTTTCGGCAGAAAAAAAAAACAAAACAGCCAATACACACTCTGGCAATTGAACCACAAATGAGGAGTGAAAAATTCAAACTTCCTCTCCCATCCACTGTCATTTATACAAGTCATAGAAATATTTGATTGCTCTTGCATATCTCCTCGCGCTTAAGGAGGCAGCAAGCAATGCGCGTAAACAAAGTCTGGAACTTCATATGAGCCTATCATTTGGGAATCCAAGCGAATCAAGCTTGCCAACAATCAGGACAGGGGGAGGAAAAGCCCTACCTCTGTGAAGGTATAAACAGAGGCCCTTATTTAAGGTAAGATGTGGCTGTGCATTCTTGATACACCTCGTTGCGGAAACATGGCAAGTGTACTTGATTTTTCATGTCGACAGAACCTGGCTCTTGAGAAACACACTCTTGAGAAAATTCATATTCATGAATTAAGGATCCATAAAGTTAAATTATGAGCATGCAGCTACAAAGTACCGAGAGGAGGAATGTTTTCAATGTAGCAAACTGCTTTGATTACCGTGTGCTGAATGATCGTATTCGCAGTGTAAAAAAATAAATAATAACAAAATAAACCTCAGGTTTACTAGAATCCCTTACAGTTCCAGCGTGGCAATGACTCCCTTTCTAATTTGGATCCCCTACAATACTAGGTATACACCTCATTAACAGCATCAGTCTTTTGCAGGGCCACCACACAAAATTATGTGTTTTTAGAGAGTCAATGAAACCAAAATCCACTGTGTTGCCAGTAGACAGCAACAAACCTGTGTTTTAGTTGCACAGTAGTGGAACAAGCTGCTGATGAGGCTCAACCTGTCTGCTTAGATTACTCTGAAGAATTTCCAACCGTGGAATTTAAAGAGTAACTAAACCCCCAAACCACTTTTTTCTGCTGAATACAATTGCATTTGTGTATGAAGTAGTGCTGTAGTGTTTTAATTGTGCATGTTTAGTAAAATGTCAGTGTGACTGCACTCTATGGGTTGAAACCCAGCTATTACAATTCATTTTTGCTATTGGCTGAGAACAAGATCATGTGACATTTTGGGACCATCTTGTGTCACAAAACAAGCACTGTTAGTCCCGCCCCTTTTATAAAAACTAGCACATGTGGGCTCAACAATCTGAGGTGAGTAGGTTGGATTGAGAGAAGAGTGAATAGAGAGGTATAGTGAGTAATGAGTAGATAGTTAACATAGCATAGATTGTTTATTGGAGATTTTATAGTATAGACTGGGCGTGTCTTAACTGCTCCAGGAGCCCCGCCCGGAATCAAGGCATTTTTTTTTTCATCTTCCTGCTAGTGGCAGGTCAGGAGAAAGCAGGGGTTTACTTAAACTTCAAGTTAGTTAACTTGAATCATTGAAATATAAAATTGAAAAAATATATGAACAAGTATCTTTACATAAATATTATTTATATATAGTTATATATGTTTTTGACCCACGGCCCTGAAAAATGCAGCAAGCGGGTCAGAAAATGGATGGATAGATATCTTTTTGATAATAAGGAAAACTAATATTAATGATTTTAATGGCCTTGACTAAAAATTGATTTTTATTTTTATCCTTGATTTGGGTAAAGTTTTTTTAAAGCCTATTAATTTAATTCATTAATAAAGGCTTACCTGCACTCACATTATCCTCAGCCCAGCACAGTTCTCTCCAAAACATATACACATATTATCACATTATGGCTTAAGCATGATGCAACGTCAACATTGGACATTTGTTTGCGTGTGGTTGGAGCACTGCATTTGAAAACAAGCCTGTAAACATGCCTCACATTTTAATGACTGTGGGTTTTTTCAAATATTTTAGGAGAGATGCTCACCCAGTGCATACGTAACTATCACGTTTTGCACCATGCGTTCGTTACTGTGCATGAACAATCACGCATGCCAAGTGGCCGATCTGTTCTTCTTTTTTTCTTTTTTTTTTTTTTTAACAATTTTGTTCATTAGAATTTTGTACACAGGAAGGAAACAGGATCACAGTACTCGTGAATGACAGTGTTATAGAGTCAACATCAACAAACAACATTGGAACATGGTGGACAGCTTGGTCACAAATGCACAACAATCACAGTCCATGAAGCAGGGTAAACAAAAAAAACAAAAAAAGAATAGATAAATTAATCCAAGGTCTGTAGCCGATCTCTTCTATAAAGATTGTGTCGGCACTAGCCAATCAGGACCATTGGTGTTAAACGTGCTTAGTAAGGGTTTTGGTACAGGACGTTAGGTTCGGGTACAGGGTTGTGCATGGGTGAGTTCCCGGAACAGAACGAAAGTTGCATGTGTTTACTTCTGCCTTTAGCTACATCTGCAACCCGTGTACATTATGGCTAATGCTAGCGAGTAACCAGAGCTGGAGGACCCTCCCCTGTCGCTAAAGTCTCCTTCTTGGGAACACTTCGGCTTCTGGGTGAAACACTGCAACGGAGAAAGACCAGTGGATAAAACGAGGGCAGTGTGCCGACATTGTTCAGCTGAGATCGGGTATGTTTCCAGGAACATGAGGAACATGCTAACTCACTTGAAACGGCACCACCAGAGTACGAATATCACTGCGACAAGAAAGAAACCGTCCTTAGTGCAAACGCAGCTGACTTAGGCATTCAAGCAGCCTCTGCCTAGCAATTCAGATCTGGCCAAAGCAACTGCTATCAGAATCTTTATAGCAGTGGATAAAAGCTGTGAGCTTATTTCTATAATATTTAATGTATTTTTTTATTAGAGAATATTATTATTACCAGGCAACACTTTACAATAGTATTGTATTTTTTTTAACTTTATTTTCATATTCTGTATAATGTTAAATACATTGTTGGTTTACTAACATTGCGAATAAACAACAAGCAAATTTATGTTTTGCATTTTTATCCATACTGTACTGTAAATGAACTGAACCGAGGTACGTATCGAAGTGTGATTTTTGTGTATCGTTACACCCCTAGTGCTTAGTATTGGCACTGATTACCAGTGTGAGTATGTTCTCACCGTGAGTTACAATAACCCTTATTCTCTCACACCACAGTCATTATGGCATTGTAACCAGTCAATGCTGATGACCTTTCTATGTCACATTAATACGAGACAAACTACTGAGAACGATACAAAGAAGACATGCAGGAATAACCCAACATCTTTTGTCTCTGGGCTACATTTCTTTCCACTTATTAAATGATGCATGAAGCTCATCACCGGCAAGAATTTAATTTATGCAATCACCTTTCATTCACCATTTTGCAAGCTATATTCAAGATCATGTATCAGTCAACTGCAATATCAGCCACTGTATTAAATTTAAACAGTCACACCTTGCAAACAGAGAGCGCTCAAAGACATTAGCTGATGGGATGACACGATACCATGTTTAAACCGCTGGCACTAAATTAACCTGATCCTAATGGGATCTGAGATAGATAAGATAGAAAATTACTGTTTTCTTCCGAGGCGATATACAAAATGAAAAGTGCTACAAATTGATATCCGTTTCCTTCTCAGATGTCCTTCCCTCATCTACACATTTTCATAATTTGAGATGAGACGATATGACGTTTATCGTTCTTATCTTGGTACGTTCAGGAATTGTTGGAGAGGATATGATTAGCTGAACAAAAACATTAGAAATGTATTCTGTGAAAGATATTCTGTGTTGTTTTTTAAGGCAGAGAGGAGAGGTGCAGTACGGGCCAGGAAGTAGATACAATGGCAGTCAAATGCCTTCATTTGTTTCTCCTGCTCTGTCTCAAAATTATTTCAGAGCAGTCCAGAAAACCTATACATATCCAAAAACAGAAACAAACTATACATTCTTGCACACCTGTGCTTGCATGTGGACGTGAATAGCATTTCATTATTGCTTCTTGGATATTGAGGAAGACGGCCTCTAACCAATGGTGCAAGGAGTTCTCCAAAGCACAGTGTTTTGAACCAGTTAATGCACCATTACGTCTTTTAAAACAAGCTCAGTCCATTAGAGAATAAAAACAGATGTGGCTTTCTGGCCGTCAATGAGAGCCACTTAGAGGAAACAATGTCCTATTGAAGTCCACTAGTTTCCTCATCAATGAACATCAAAGATGAATGGGCTCTGCCCGACACTTTGTTTTGGCTCTGATACCCACAAAGCCTTGCTCAATATCCTCCGGTCCTGCTCTCCTGGGCTGCTCTAACAGGTGCAATGTTCTTCTGAATGCATCGTTTGACAAGACCCCGGATGGGCAACTGGTCGCTGTGTGGGAGGGATTGTACTTTTAGTCTACATCCTCCCCAATCTGTTCTACGATGAAAAACAATGTTTGTTTGGCCAAAGTCAAAGCCTTGGACTCTGAAGCTCATCCGTCTGTCTGCCCAGGCTTTCTCCCCTTTATTCCTGCCAGCCTTTTTTGTCCAAACTTCTACTCTTTGCAGCTCAATTGGAGAGGAGATAAAACAAGACCTAAGAGGATCTGATTCTGAGCCATTTCCCACAAGATGAATACAAACAGTTACTACAGCCAAATGTTTGGATAATGATGCAGTGGCTCAAGATAAGGAAGATGCCAGCGGAAAGAGCTTGGTTTATTTGATAATTGTTTTTTGCCTTCAAAACTGGCTATAAACCAAAATAAAGTTTGAATTCATCAACATGTATACTGAAAAGCTACTGAAAGTGGTTAGGGTGTTATTACCCTAACCCTTACCCTTTGGTGGTCCTGTCCTATTGTTTTAACCATTTAATAAGAGAATCCATAAAGGAGAGAAGGAAGAAATGATGGTGAAATGCTTTAATTTATTGAATGTGTTTTAGAATTGAAAATACATTTTCAATTAGTAATTATTTTTATTTTTGAATCAATTGCTAGACATTTAGGGCAACCCCATTTAAACTCCAGGCGACCCCACCTGGGGTTCCGACCCCAAGGTTGAAAAACACTGCTGGCCTTTCTTGCCTCACCATAACTGCCTGGAAACAGGCTAGATTAGGCTTTAGGCACTTGTTTTTTTTTATTTTACCTCTACACAATTAATTAAAAAAATGCCAAATCTAGTGTAAAAGTGAAGTAGGTGACAGCTTTTAACAGCTAGTCCTCACAATGGAAGCAGAAGAGACAGAAAAATTACTTTTTTTCATCTCTACTTGTGTTTAAAAGCCTAACACAACACATCTGAATCAGAAAGGATTTTATTTGCCAGGTACAGGTTAGAATAGTACAAGGAATTTACAGTAACTTGTTTGCAAGTGTAAAGTTTTCCTCTAGGTACACAGTTTCCTCCCACAGTCCAAAAACACACATATTTGATCATTTCAGTCTCTAAATGTATTAATCTGATAGAGCGCCAATTGATCCCGAGTGTTTCCTTCGTTATAAAAAAAACCTGCTTTGTTTTTACAACCATGTAACCATAATCTTTGTAAAGATGGAGGGATAAATGGATGAATTCATGAATATTGACAAGGATTAAGGCCTTTGATCTAGAAAGTCTTCATGAAACGTGTAGTCATTTGTTTATTTAAGTTTTCACCAAGTTCGAAGCAAAAATAAATGTGTTGCTGTCATTAAAGCAATCTAATAAACTCCAGCTATTTTTCATGAGAGCAAAATGTACATTTGTCACAGCAGACTTTGTGAAGTATGATAGCGGAGCTTCAAGATGAAGAATGAGAGCTGGGGCAAAAAAAAAAAAAACACAATCTCCAAACACTCGGTAAAGAAAAAACAACTGCCAGTCTCAAAAGTCAGGAAATGCAGATCTAACCTGATTATCATTCAAGTTACCCTTTAGATAGGAAAAAAAAAAGCTTAATTTCTCAGCTGTAAGAACTGTGTGTGTTTTGCTGCGTGTGATCGGTTCCTCACTACTTCATGGGGAGATTAGAGCTCCTCCACTCAGCGACACAGAAAGACCTTCAGTCTGGCAGGGAGAGAGGGGGGAGAGCCAGTGTTGAGGATTTTAATCTAAGAGTCACCGAAGATAAGATGCGATGGCAGATCAATATGTGCTCTATGGTGGCAGCTCCCTGAGAACTTGTCTCCCCGCCTGTGTACTAAGGAGACTTTACCCGCCGTGCCCTGTGGCTTCATTGCTCTACAGCTCGGCTATCTGTAGTGACTGTCTTTCAGTGACATCTCACACCGGGGCATGTTTAACCCACGACACCGAGCAGAACAGACGCTGAATATCTAAATAGGATCATCAAGAAATTCCACTGTGATAAATCTCTATAGGAATCACTCGGTTTGAATATTGGATATCACACCTCAGGGGGCGAGGCAGCCACGATAAGGGGTATTCAGAGAGGTGATTAGATAACGGGAAGTTAAATTCTTTTTTGATTGAGGGGGGGAGATGCATAGCAATGGTATATGCACTCTGTCGTGTCTCTGTGTGACTGAAGTAAAGTGTTTTGGGAACATTCAGGATGTCATTTTTACTTAATTTGCACTCCTTTGCATCGCTGTGGTGCTCAATCATCACAACCCAGTCAGATCAGATGAACCCGTCAGCGATCTGGCTCCACTTTTTATTTCTTTTTAAATAATAACAAATTGAAATTTTGGATTGCAAACACACCCCTGGAACAATTTATTTATTTTTTTTTTTTATTGCTGCAGCTCTTTCACTCTAAGTCATGGGTATTAAACTGGTTTTAGTTTAGGCCTAAATACGGAGCAGTTTGATGTGAGGTGGGCCGCATATTTTCAGATTTTAAAATAAGTATTTTCAACCTTAATGTGTCAGAATTTGCATTTCCACAAAATGCAAAAATTATATATATTAAATATGGAATTCACCAACAATACCCAAGCTATAAGTCATTGAAAATTGCAGGATTTTGGAGAAAATAAGAGTTATTTTAACAACTTGTGATTAAATAATGATTGTCCTCGTGATGTTTATGGAAAAAATAAGAGCCCTACAAATATTGTGGAGTACCCCCTTTTTCTTTTTTCTGAATCCAATTACCCCCATTGTCCGACTGCAACGTTTTGCTTAGAAAACTATTTAAAAACAACGATAGAACACGATGGAATGAACGAGTGATAACACACATTTTAAAGAATCTCATTTTGTAAATAAGTGGGAAAAAAAACAGTATTTATTGCAGTGGTTCCCAACCTTTTCTGGATCATGACAACAGTTTGATGTCAATATTTCTTTTTTGGAGAATTAGTTTTTCATCATGTTTGAGCTCAGATATTGTTTTTTTTTTTTTACTGCATTTTAGTTGAACTAGATTTATTTTTCACAAAGTAAAAATATAAAAATACAGTTGTTTAAGATTGTGTGTTGTTGTAATAGAAATGTAAAAAAAGAGTAACAATTTCAAAAATCAATTTATATTTTTCAGACATTACAGGCGACGCCACATGGGATCCCGACCCCAAGGTTGAAAAACCTTGGGGTCATTAATAGATTGATTACTATAGTTTTTTAATCATCTCCAGTCACCTTGCGCCTTGGGGTGGGACCAAGACTGACACTTTATTTGTTAATTTTCCACTCTCTCTCTCTCTCTCTCTCGCTCTCTCTGCTGTAGAGGGCCGGATTTGGTCCCCTTGCCTTAAGTTTGACACATGCCTTAAGGAGACTAAAACTTCATAATTTCACTCCTTCAAGTTTCCAGGCGTGTGGCGTTTTTTTAGTGTTGACTACACATTACACACATTTTTGGGCACACTATGGAGCCACAGTTGGTCCTGACAGTTTGTGGAAAGAAAAAAAAAGAAAAAAAAAAAAAACAGGAGAAACAGAAAAGCAATTAACAAAAATTTGCATTTGGGAGCAAACAAAAAGCCAAGTACAGTAGACGACATTTGCAAAGGTTTTGGGTGAAAGGTGTCTCGTGCTAGCGATTTGTGTGTACGTGCTTGCACAGGCGCGTGAGTGTGCGTTATGTGACAGCAGACCTCGCCGAGGACTAGCAATCACTCCATTCAGCATCTGCTGCCACACAGCTCATATTGTCATTCCCCAGTTTAAAGGAACCTTGAGCGCCTTCAAAGATCTTTTCAAAGCCTTAATCCTAATAGGTCGCAGTTTGTTCTGTCACATCAAAGGGGGGGAAGAGAGAGGAGGTGGGGGAATAACACATTGGGGGCTGGCAGAGATTCTTAAGGGTGGAAGATTGGCAGAGGATTTTCTGTGCGGGGAGGACGGGAATCTGAAATATCGGACACAGAACGCCTGCTGTAACAGATATGAAATAGGTCTTCTCAACAGCATGAAAGGCTGACATTTTCAGAAAGTTTGTCATGAGAAGGCCTTTTTTATTCAGCTTCGCCTATCAGCGTTTGTCATGCCATCGTGACCATAGTGGAAACTCGCAAGTGTCACTCTAACAGGTTATAGAATAACATTGGACATTCAGGGGTGTTTTTTTTTTTCTTTTTCTACCTCTTCTTTTTTTTATTTAATGTTTAGAATTTCCTTTGAGGGATCCATCGACTCAAAGCTGACATGAAAATGTGCCTTCTGCAAAGCACTCAAGCTAAAAATCCACCTTCACCACTCGTTTCCTGACCCTGTTTCGTGAAAGAATCCTAGCCTGAACGAACATTCCCCAGCATTCCCTATTCTACAAACGTCGTGCATGAGTGGCAGGTTTCTCACGAGGAATTTTACGAGCTATTAGTAATATTCTCAGTATGAGATGCTTGTGTGACACGGACGATAAAGTTCAAATCAAGCCTGCCAAAGCATACAGTGGGTGTGAGACGTGCTAGACCATGAGTGTCACTTATGTGTTTACTCCTCACCTCCCTGACACTTTATCGGCTGTGAATGTGTCTCTCATGGATTTCACCTGATCGACTCGCCAGACAAAGAGACACACAACAGTGCACAAGTGTCCGGCTAATTAGGTGCTCCTGGGAAACCAAGCATTGATTTTCTGTCAGCGTGTGTGTCCCCACGAAAGGAAAACAGCGCTGTTTGTCTTTTTCTAACGATGCACCGTGTGCCATTGATAACACCGTTAAAACAGGTCATGGAGCCTCAGCGTCGAAAACCTGGACACGCTATACCCGTGGGAACCCATATATAATGAAGCAGTTTAATTGTATGAGTTTTTTTTTTTTTAAAGAGATAGGTTGGCTGCGACGAGTCTGAAGTAAACAAAGTTTGCCATGAATGGAAATGGACTGTTGTCTTACAAAAACATGTCTTTTCAGCACTGCAAAGGCATGAAATCCCTCTTGTGCTTGTTATTTCACACTCCTGTGGTTTCAGCTTGTGCCAGTGGTAAGCAAGCAAACACATGTGAATACACACACACACACATGCCCCTATATATGTTTATATACACACACTGTATATTAAAATGGATAGGGTTTCAGTTGGGAACTCACTAAATGGTAAAACCTTACATCAAGTCTTCTACTTACACGCACGAGCTGGAGAATTTTCTGGAATCCCACTGAGCTGGTTTGAATTATTCCCAACATTTCTAGCAGTTCTTTCTTTCTTTCTTTCTTTCTTTCTTTGGTATTATTCCAGTAAAGCCCACAATATGACATTAACGATTCAATCACTAATTTAGAAAGCGTTACAAACTATAAAGCAAAACAAAACAATGAAAACGGTGAAATAAAACCAGTAAAGAAATAATAAAAATATTTTCTAATTTAAAAAAAAAACTTTCAATTAATTATTCATCATGATATATGATGAGTAACATAATCTGCGTGATATTATTATATATTGTTTATTCATCTGTGGAAATGTATGTTTGCTTAATTTTCTCATGAAAATGTTTGTATTGTTTAAAATATGTTTTGACATACTTAAAAATAATTATTACAAATGTAATAAGGGAATAAAGATGGGAATTAGCCATTAATCTTGCATATTTGCATGTATATGTTCATTAATATGTATTTTCCCTGTTTTAAATAAAATAAACTCAAACTCAAAAAAGATTAAAAAAAAAATAAAAAAATGTTTCATGCAAGGTAGACATTTAATATTAAAAATAAAATGTCCATTCCTTAAGACAGTGAGGGGAAAAAAACAATAATAGAGCAAAATAAATATTTGTTTATTTTTATTTTTTTTTAAAAAAAAAAAATATATATATATATATATATATGATATAATAAGTCTATTGATCTTATTATTAATTCGAATTGAATATATTTGGCTCGTATTTGCATATTTCCTGTGGTTTGAAGACAAAACTAAGGTTGTTCGCTGAGTGCTGATTGGCTGCTTTTTTGCTCTTTTGAGTCTACATTTTTAAGTTATCTGTGTGTTTGTAGTGAAGTATCTTTGATGTCATGTAAATGAAAAAGCACAGTATGCAGGTAGTACTTCTGCCTCCATGTAGGGGGCAGTGTTACACACATGTTTTTGACTGTTTTCATGTTTCTTGTGCCTTTTTCTGCACACACAGAACTGTCAAGTCCAAATATTGGTATTCTGGCTGGATGGTGTTCCAGGCACTGGCTCATCCTAACACACACAGGCCACCGACGCCAGGCATTCAAGCTGCCAGCAAAAGTAATCAGTGAAAGGGATGAACTCCAGGATGATCAGACGGGGTCATGGATGTGGGTGCAGAAGGCAGCAGTGGGAGGGAGAGCAGGGATGTTTTGCACAGCCACCACAAGGTGACACGGGAAAATTCACAAATCTCAGTGTAGGAGGTTGGAGGAGCGCAACCCTTGAAGAGGCGGAAGAATCCACCGTGCCTTGTTGCCCACACATCACCTGAGCGTATAAGTGTCCAGTGCTAACACCTCCAGCCTGACTGTAATACTATGAATGCGGGGTTCAGCTAGCTTTGCAATGGATATCTGTCAGCCTCTGTGCTATTGGTGATGAGCATTTTAGAGGTGTAAACGCTGCCTCACGATGAAGAGTAGCTCATAGCGGGGCTGATAAATCTTTAGTTTGATAACCAAATCTTGAAATGTCCTGGTCTGCTGCAGCAGATACTTAAGTATTACATTGTCTTAAAAGCACTACCCCTGTTAAAAGAAAACAATTCATTTCAGCAGATAAACGCCTATCTTTGAAATGCAAGGCCCCCCCCAAGCTTGGATGGCTTTGGGTTCTTTTGCCTCAGCACTGTGACGCTGTGCTGAATGGGAGCATTATTTCAGCTCCTTAACTGATCACTGCTGGAGACTATTCCGTATCAGCATTTGAAGGTGCGAAACTGTAATTCAGGAGGTAATTTCACATCTTAACAGAATCCAATTAAAAGCACAGACATTTCAATTAAACCTCCCTCTGGCTTGCTGCTGCAGTGTCACACCACAAGTGAAATTGGAATCAGATTACGGAGGGAATCCGAAGAAGTATTTTTCTGTGGAATGAGAATCGGGCATTCCTGTTGGCGACCCCTCTCATGGATCCGACAGTGGTGGGAGTGTGTGTGTGTGTGTGTGTGTATAATGGGCTTTCTTTGCCAACTTTAGTCATTTTAATCCTCCCTCCTTATTAATTTCACAGCAGATTACCTGAGACGATACAGAATGCTGTCAGCAGAGTTTTAATTAAGGATGAGCTATGCCGTTATGAGTACCTTATGTGAAACTGCTGCCTAATAATACTCTTGTTTTAATTACTTCGGAGTGCCCCCTCATTAACCTCTATGGAAATGTGCTCCAAACTACACTAGACTTTGAAATTGCTTATATCCATGCAGTGATATAGTTTATATCTATATTTGAATTGAAGTACAATATATAAGGTGTGTTTTTCTTTGTAAAACTTAAATAAAGTTGATTAAACATACTCATACTCAAGCAGTCGTTCTGTCTCACGGCATCATTTTGTTGTGTATTAATTACAAGGAAAGCAAATACTATTATGTAGCTACAAAAGGATATAGTTCTGTTTCAGATATTTATGCTTTACTCTGTTTATTCTTTGCAACGCCCGTGACATTTTTTGTCTAGGAATAGTTTTTGATTGTGTTATACTGTGTTACAAATACAAAGAAACCAGGATTAGTGCACAAAGTGACAAGATGAGCCACCTCAGATATTTGTTATGCTTTTTATAAAATCATTTTCATTTTAATTTATTCAATAAAATGATAAATTCAATTTGAAACTGAGTTTTTCATCTTGTTTCAGCTCAGACGTTTTTTTTTTTTTCTTCACTGCATTTTAGTTGAATGTTATATTTCACAAAGTGAAAGTATAGAAATACAGTTATTAAAGATTGTGTGTTGTTTTCATTTTTAAAAAAGAATTATTAAAGAATTTCAAAAATCAATTTTAATTTTTCAGAAATTTCAGGAGACCCTACATGGGGTCCCGGCCCAAAGGTTGAAAAACACTGATTTAGTGGCTCCTTAATAGATTGATGACTATAGTTTGTTTTATCTTTTCCGGTCATCTCGCGCCTGGGGGTGGGACCAAGACTGACACTTAATTTTCCACCCTCTCTTTTTCTCTCTCTCTCTTTCAAGTGCCCACTGTAGTGCCATCACGTACCCCTAGGGGTACTTGTACCCCCGTTTGAGAAACTCTGCTGTAGAGAACCGACTTCTGTCCCCTGGCCTTGAGTTTGACATATGCCCTAAGGAGACTAAAAGATAATTTTCACTCCTTCAAGTTTCCAGGATCGTTGCATTTTTGTATTAACTATACATTATACACATTTTTTTTTAATACAATTTGAAATTTAATTAAAATTTTAAAATAACATTTATTCAATATTTTTTATTTTATTTTATTGTCTTATTTTACATTTGATTTGAACTAGATTTATATTTGAGAAAGTGACAGTATAGAATACAGTTATTTGAGATTGTGTGTGGTGTTTGAAATAATTTGAAATAATTTAAAAATAAAAACATAATCAGTATTTTTTCTTATCGATTACAAGACATTTCAGGCTTCCCCATTTAAATTCCAGGCAACCCCACATGAGGCCACGACCCCAAGGATGAAAAACACTGTGATGAGATCTTACAACATGGTACTTTTTCTGTTCGAAACAAGAAAAGCAATAATTACGAGAAGTCGTAATAATACTACATTAGCTAGCCAAGCATTAATTCACATTTAATACTATTCAATAATGCACCACATCTTTTTAATTTCACTTATTTATTCTTTAATAACAGACAAAAAAGCTTTGATTATTTTGATACAGCCCATAAGACAGGGGTTTGCCACCTGCAGCTCTGGAGCCTCATGTGGCTCTTTGACTGTTTTGCAATGGCTTTTTATAGCTATAAAAAAAATCGAAATAAAGAGTTGTTATTTTCTAAATAGTCTATTAATAGTTAAAGACAAATAAAATCATGATATAACAATTTGTTTACCTAAAAATAAATCACGTACAATGACTCGGCCACTTTCCTACTTCACCTCCTGCAACATCTACAGACCAGTTCCACTTTCCTGCACCTGTGGCTAATGTCGCCAATGTGCAATTAGCATGTGTCGACCGACATGATTGCGCGTTACCAAATTCAAGATACTTTTTGTAGCCTTTCAAATACTTCAACTAAAAAAAATCTTCTTTATTTAACATTGCGTTCGTGTAAACTGAGATGCGTAAGAATTTGAAGATGCAAGATACTGTTTTGTTGTTATTTTTTTATGTTATTTTATATTATTTTAAACTGTTTCTAAGTTGCCGTTTACACGATCAATATAAATCAAATTGGATATAATTTTATACATTTTTACTGTATTGTTTTCATTGAGAAGGTATTTTTTCTGGCTTCGGAATGACTTGAATCCAGGTGAGATGAGGCAAAATGGCTCCTTTAAAAGTAACGGTTTCAGACCCCTGCCATAGGAAACGAAATTATAGGGAGTTTAAGAAGAACATAAGTGTGAATAAAAACTACAGGATTAGGATAATGGAGAATGAATATAAATAAACCTAAGGTGTAAAAGACTTTGATGTCTAATGGCGATCATAAAGCAATGATAACCTGAAGACTCAAAGGGCATTGTGGCGACCCCTGGCGGAAGCTTTGATGTAAATGAATCAACCTTTGTGCCTTTCTGGAAGAAAGTAGAAAAACTGTATATATATATATACAAATATTATAGGGAGCCAAAAATACAATATATATGTATATATATATACTGTATATATAGAATTATTCTCTTTTAAATGCATTGATAATTTTGGAAATTGCAATAGGGGCGATTTATCCAGTCTTTTTTTTGTAAAAGACAGATTTGTCTTCTTTTTTTATCATCCTGTGTCTCTACAGCCTCTTTTCCTTTTTCATCCTGTTCGCCCTTAAGATCGTGAATGGTGTCTGTAAATATTTCAAACATTGAAACTCTCTGTTTTTCCTGTTAAAAGAGCTGAAGATGGGCAGCTGCAGACACTGTCCACCCTCGTACCTTAATGTGCTTTAACAGGAGACATTAGCCTTTAATGGCACTTAATTGCACAAAAAGGAAATCCATAACCACATAAGGAGAAAAGTCAAGTATTTCCGAGCTCTTTAAAAAGAACAATTTGGAGAAGACAAGTGCTTTTCAAACCTTGGATTTGGGAAATACACCGTGTATTTGTGAGCCTACAGCGCCACCATGTGGTTGCATGGTCAGAGCTGAATGAGCAGGAAAAGACCCAATAATGACGGGGAAAAAAATTAAATATATATATATATATATATATGGTCACTTCATGACATTTTCTCGATTAATATTAATTTACTTCTTACATTTGTTCATTTGACCTTTATTAGCTTCCACTCTGGTGGTTGCTAAGGTTCCCGAAGAAGAGAATAAATTAAAGACAGTTAAAAATAGACATTACATAAAAAGGTACATCAAGACACATTTCATTACACCAACAACTAAATAAAAATGCATGATATATACATTAGAATTGGTGAAAATAAGAAAAAAAATATCCATATTACTATATTACATATAATTTCAAAGGTATTTTTTACATCTTACATAAATACTCAGAAATATTCATTTAAATACTTTCTATTCTAAATGTATTTATTCAGTATTGAATATTTTATTTAAATCTACTGAATTTCATTGATTCTTTTTATATATATATATATATGTGGTATTTGAACTAGCTTTTTATTTATTTATTCTTTAAACATGTCTGACTTTGAGACAAAGCAATGTCTCAATAAAAATGTATTTATGGTGTGCTAACCTGATGGAATTTTTTGGTTTTCATTTCGATACTTTTCATTTCCTTTGTATTTTTTTTTTTTTTAGAGCTCTACAACATTCTCCTGACTGTTACAGTAAACTGAACTGGGTCGCCATTCAAATAAAGGTACATCTTTAAAAGCAAAAGTGTGTGTCTACTCCCAGGTGCAGAATTAAATAAAAATATCCAGTCCCAGTATTTACTGGTGGTGTGTTATTGTACATCCCTGCCAGCTTAGTATAATGAGCAATAGTCTGCACGCTAAGAAGAGGGGCGGTTTACCAAGGAGGAATAGTGATTGCAATGAATTAAGACTGATGACAACCCAAAGTGTGTGTGTGTGTGTGTGTGTGTGTGTGTGTGTGTGTGTGTGTGTGTGTGTGTGTGTGTGTGTGTGTGTGTGTGTGTGTGTGTGTGTGTGTGTGTGTGTGTGTGTGTGTGTGTGTGTGTGTGTGTGTGTGTGTCATTCCCTCATCCCTCCAAACTTCCTTGTTTTGTGTAATCAACATCTGTTTGTGACAGACACCTCCTCCTTCCTGAGAATGGCCTACACTTCAGATAATGAGTGTCATAGCAAACTGCAGGGCAGAGGCTGATTTCACTTCTCTTTTGCCTCCCAATTTCTCTCTGTCTCTCTCTCTCCATCCTACTGTTCCTGCTATTATCGCTCAAAGGAATCTATTGTGGAGAACCTCAATAAAATCATCACTTTGTGGTGTTTGAGAGAAAATGAAGAACTGTCCAAGTGACATTTTCCTCTGGTGGTTAAAAACTTAAACTTTATGACACTTATTAATTGTTTTTTGTTGTTTCTTCTGGAATTGTTGATGGTGAGACATCATTACACCCATCAGTGTTTGGCGCCATCTTCTGGTAGGTTTGATTTCACAGCCTATTGTCCCTTGTTATCATGATATAAGGAGGGCTATAGTCTGCTGGAAACCTACTGTTATCCTGTATGTTCTTCTTTCTTTTTTACTTTTTCTGAGGAAATCTCTCTTCTTCCCACAGTTCTCCCGTTCTTGTCTCCCATGTTATTTGTTACAGTTCTTCCATGTTCTCTTAACACTCTCTTGATACTGACATTTCTGTGAAGCAGTTTGTGGTTTTTACCTGTGAAAATCGCTCTATGAATAAAGATTACTTACTTACTTCTTATGCGCAAACAAGCACTAACTTTTCTACAAAGGTTTAGTCCTATCATGCCAGATTGCCTCAGCTGCAAAAACAGGCCAATAATCCTAAAGTTAGGGCTACAGGAGGCCTTTAAAGTTCCAAATTTAAAAAAGAACAATAAATATAAATAAACCATATATGTTACCAGAGGTGTAAAGAGTACTGATAAATCCTACTCAAGTAGAAGTACTGTTACTTAATTGGAATTACAACTTGCCACGGTTCCCTTGCATACAGTAAACATTGCATGTATAAACTAGAAAGAGACCAAATCTTGCACAATTAGAACTGAATTTATTTTCCAACAAAGGCATCTGTATAAAATAAAAGGTTTGTCAAAATGTACAATTATTTTTTTAATAACATAACACCAGTGAATTAAATTCAAAATAGTACATTACAGTACAATATAGCTACATTTATGAACTCTAAAACTAAGAAAATAACCAGCATTCAATGCAGTTTTGGCGCCGTACATTACGTTTAATCTGATTGGTCGGCTCTGATGTGATGCGTTTGATTGTTGTCTGGTCATTTCATTTTTTGTAGTTTCACAATGTCCGTTGGTCATTTTAAAACAAAGAAATAATAATGGACTCAGTAACGGTTATGAGTAGAAATATAAATAAATACTTTACTTCTTTAAAAACGTAGTTTGTACAAGTAAAATGACTGATTTAGAAATACACTCAAAAAAGTACAAGTACCCATAAAAGCAACTAAATTAACATGAGTACTTGTAATCCCTTATACTAATATATATATATATATATATATATATATATATATATATATATATATATATATATATATATATATATATATATATATAATTGTTTTTTTAAGGCAACAAGTTTTTTTTTATTATTATTATTATTATTATTAAAGGCAAATTATTCTTTACAATGTACATTTTTTGCACAATTAGCACCAAACGTGTTACAGCACATGTTGTGGTTCAGACTGTCCTATACACAGATTTCTGATTGATCAAAAACTGCAGCTTACAGTGCATCAAAATGTTTGACTGTAAACGGTACTGTAAACACACTTGCAAATTATTTCCACTACAGTTACAGTTATTACATTTTGCCTAAGGAGTAACACTGGTCGACTCGTGTATCTTTTTATGCATTTAAACCTTTTTTAATGAAATTAAAGGCAGTTGGAATTAATATTTCAGTGTCATGGTATTGACCCTTTTATCAAAGAGCAAAGAAAAGGAGGCAAAAACAGGATTTAGTCAAGTCTGTACCATTAATAATAAATACAAGTGTTCCAGTAAACATCAGGATGAATGTAGGTACACAGATGCACTCACTTTAAATATATATTTCCTTTTCATGTGTAGCTATGCTGATTTATCATGGCTAATCTATGTGATTTAGTGTTGTGTTTAATAACTGATTTTTATTTTCTGCATTGCATCCTTTTTATTTTATTTATTTTTAAAATAATAAAAAAGCATATAGCATTAATAATAAAAAAAGAAATACTTCGTTAAAATCAGAAATATAGTTTTGTTGCTAGTACTGATAATTGTAGCAAAAAACGAAGTCGAGAGCTAGCTATTTAAATATTGAAACAATAGCGCCCTCGTGTGGTCATTTACAGGAAATAAAACGGTTGCGTTCTGTACTGAATGAAATAAACAAAACAATTAAATGGAAATTTAAAAAAAAACTTTTTAACACGTTACTTGATACCACTAATTTGATTAGTTTAAACAACAAGAAACTAAATGCAGAAAAATATCAACAATGTCAAAAACAGCTTTAATATACACGTTTAATGTTTACTAACAAACAGAAAATTACAGCAAAAAAATAAATAAATAAACATTTCCTTCAATTTTCTACTATTGACAACTTGAATCAAAACATTGTTTTTTGGTATAGTCATTTCTATTTTTTCATTTTTTTTATTTTATAGGCCAGTTGACAGTGTGTTGATACTGTTTTTTTGTTTGTTTGTTTTTTTACTCCTAAAAAAATTCCCAAATACTCATAGTTTTAATAAAGATTGTGCAAAACATATTAAATCAATAATCTTAGCGACTCAGAGCAGTGATGACACCACATTTTGATGGAACATCTGGAAACACAACCTAAGAAGCGTGCACGCTGCACTGAAAAACTGACTTGTGCTTTACCACAGAGTAGCAACGAGTGTTCCGATCACACTAACACTGAAGTAAGAATGAAACCCTATGTTTGTTTGTTCATTTTGGTCTCTTAGCAATAACAAAGTCAAAGGTTTCCATTGAAATAAAAAAAAGCAGAGAATACACCAAGTGAGATCGTTAAAAACATGAATAAAAATGTTCTACAAGTCATGTCATTTCAACAAATGTTCAGGACATCCCTCGCACTTCGGTCTAAAAACATATCTCGTATTTTTACCAATTGTTCTGTGATTATTTAATAGTCACACTGTACATTTTTAGTTTGATCAGATGAATACTTTTTTGAGATACAGAGAATTTAGTGAGGGTCCACCAGATATGATGTATAGCAGATCTTTTAGTATATTCTGAAAGAGTAGGTGGAGTTTTATTACTAAACCAAATTTCAGTTTTCTATGTGGTGTAGTTCCTGAAATATTGGAAGCTGAAAATGGAAGAAAAGTAAGGAGATATTCCTCAAGCCAGCTCCTCAAAATAGTAAAAATGTTATTGTGTGTTTGGGTCTGGAACATGTTTGGGCCTTAGTAAACAACTTAGCATATACCACAGCTCCCTGTCATTGAATTAGTTTTGAGCGATGCACATAGACTGTTCACATCACTAATGATTAGTCACAGATATGCATTGGTTCTTGGGTGACATGCTCTGGAAATCTGAAAAAATACTTTTTTAAAAAACAATTTTCATTAACCCATAACTACATGTTGGAATGTAAGAAAACATCGAAATCTTTTCTTTATGCGACTTTGTTAACATTTGAAGTTTTATACATAAAGGCTGATATTATGCTGTCATTTTTATCCCCCGCCACAAAGTGGAAGAGCGATATAGGTTTGAGCTCTGTCCGTGCGTCCTTCTGTCCGAGTTAAAGTGGACAGCTTTTCTCAGAAGCTGTTTAAAATAGGATAACCAAATTCAGTGTGTGGCTTCAGGGTATCAATACGTTGATGGAGTTCGAAACGCACATATGTCCACCAGCAAGTGTCGCTATAACCAAGGTCGATGCGTTTTGGCCTATAACTCCTACACCGTATAGCGCACATTCAAAAATTTCGTATCCTCAGATTCCCTGAATAGCACCAAATCAGCTGAGCTAGGCCACGCCCATTTCTGCCTAGAGTTTTGGGGAGCAAAATTTGCGAAAACTGCAAAACTTTCTTTTTCTTACTCCTTCTTGGGGTTTTGTTCAATCAGCGTGAAACTTGGCACGTAGAGTCTTCAGTTGGATTTGATCTAAAGTTGAGGAAATGAATTTGTCAAAATATGCACAAATTATTAATGTGTAAAGTTTTCTAGCTAGCTATAAAAACACAAACTGTTGCATATCTTAGTCAAAATAAATGCTAACAAGACCAAATCTGAGATCCTTGATTGTGACTTTGGGGGTATGAGCCAAATTTGAATATTTTTGGCCACTAGGGGGCACTGCAAATATGGGAAATATATATCTCTTAAATGGCATGACCATTTTTCATATCTCAGAGTTAATCGCTATTGGTCAAAGTGGGCGTGGCTTATTACAACATAAAATGTAAATAAACAAACATTAATTTCAGCTCAAGTATTATGTTGAGGGCTGTGAAATTTACAGGGAAAATATGGAAGAGCACACAGACCACTCATACCAAAAAGTATGCCGCTAGGTTGCGCTACAAGTGCAAACACATTTTGGCCTCTAACATTCACATTTTAAATCACATCTTCATAAACTTTATATCCACGTGTTGCCTAAATACAGTCGCAGCATCTTCCGACATAGGCCACGCCCACTCCCACAGTATATTGCTCTTTGTAAGTCACTGCACATCAAAAACCACTTTTTCGAACTCCTCATTGGGGTTTTGTCCAATCAGTGTGAAACTTGTCACATTGAGTCTTCAGTCAGACCTGATTTAAAATTGATAAAATAATTTTCATTCAGTAAAATCTGAGATCCTTATTTGGCATGTGACTGTTGGGGTATGAGCCACATTTGAATAATGTAGGCCATTAGGGGGCACTGCAAATATCGGGCATTTACATCTCTTAAATGGCAAGACCGACTTTTACCAAATTTGGTGGGTATGACCCTGGGTTGCTCCTGAGGCCATATCTCGAAGCTGATAGGACAGGAGCGTAAGGAGCAATTTATCAGTCAGATTCCAGTAAAAAGTGACCATAAAAAGCTGTAAATGGACTGATATGCAGACGTGTGTCAGTAAGGATGTGATTTCATGTCAAGGTGGAAACTCATCCGTTTATTTGTACACTTTCCACAGTAATGAGAACAAACACAACAGCGACTAAATCTCTGACCCGTGAAGATATAGAGGTACTGTAAAACAGTACCTCTAAAGTAAAGTATATTACTATTTACAGCAATTTAAACTAAAAGAAGATTTTCACTTAACATCTAAGATTCAGATTTAACATTTAGATTAAACATTAAGCATTTAGATTTAGATTTAATATTTAGCATTTATATTTAACATTTATATTGAAATGTGATATTTAGATTTAACATTTAAATTGAATATGTAACATTTAGATTTAACATTGACATTAGAATTTTCTGAGAAAAAAAAATCGTCACAAATTTCACAATGGCCAAATTCACATATTTTTTGTAAACATGTTTGTTTGCTAAATGTTGTTTATTTTAGCATGTGCAACTTTACAATCGGTGTCCCATACTTATTTGTTGATTATGGATAACAGTCATTAATGTATATTTTTCCATTTTTAATTAATTTGAGACTTCAAATAATAATCAATCTCGATCAGGAGCAACTTGAATAATGGAGTAAAGTTTTGAATTGTACTTTTATGGATGTGAAACTTCCTCAAGTTGAGTGTTATTTTGTTCGTTGATGACGTCACCCTCAGTATAGTGAAGTAGGCATACAGTAGGCGGGACATTTTAATACAATGGGGCGGGTCTATGGAGTGTAACCACGCCTCCCAGTCAGCTTGTCTTCCGTGTTTACACACCCACAAAGAGAGAAAACAGGACACACAACGACAGCCGTCCGTCGGGCTAATGTTTACCGAGCAGGCGTAGAGTGCTGGTGAGGAAAGTGACAGCCACACTGGGGTGTCGGTGTCTGCTCAACCACGGCTGAACTCGGTTTCCACGCTTGAATTGCACAGCGGCATGTTCACTCGAAGAGGGCATGGAGACGTCAAGAAATCTACACAGAAAGTTCTGGACCCAAAGAAGGATGTTATGACCCGACTCAAACACCTCCGGGCTCTGTTGGGTGAGTGCATTGTCAGCGGTGTTTGGTTTCTGAAGCATCGTCGAGTATTAGCTTTCCAGCTAATGTCAAACAACGTCTGGTTTGCTTTTTCCCTGTTACACCTGAGGTAGCTGACAGGTGCCCTGTAGCCACACGGTCACTGAAGACTCCCTGTTTGGTTCCGGTTTTTCAGAATATAACGTTATCACAAGCTATCATCATAAAAACTGCCATGTGACGAGGCATTGATACTAGCTAGTGTGAGCTAGCTTCCCCGGTGGCTAACTAGCCAGGCGATGCTAACAGATGCTGTCATCAGGGTATCATCATCACCATCATCAGGCTCAGAGGAAGATGCCCTACACAGCCTTTGTTTTCAACACAATGGCATTCATGTGTGAAACAGCAGAACAACTATTTTTATCGAATGAAATACACAATGTTCAATTTAATTATAAAAATGTAATAAATATAGCCCCATAACTATAATATTATGGCAAACATTTAAAATTATATTTTTAAACAAATGAAAAGCACAGGCAGACACAACAACGGTGTATCTGGACAAGGTCTGGAAAAATAGGATTTATTCAAAGTAGTCAAAGAAAAAAAACAAACAAAAAACAATGATTAAAATAACAAGTACCAAATTAGGAGGGAAAATAGTTATTTTGAATAAAAAAGGAGGAGGGAGGGAGGTTATACCTTTGCCTTTATACTGAACTTCTGTTTACTATGGGATGTTTCCCCGGCTTATGACCACTGAAAATTAGTTTAGTACGAGAAAGCTCATGTTAAAGATCAAGTTAAACTATTTCGTAACAACGTAGAAGAGTATTTATTACAATATTATCTTACTCTTATTTATTTATTTTGCCTAAACAACCAACAAGCTGTCTTCACGTCACCTTTTATTATTAGATCTTGTTTATTTTTCCTTGTGCACTCATCTCCATCGCCCAATGGAAAAAGCCCTGTCCTTATGTTTCTTTGCATTAGATGGTTTATCCAATGTATTTTAAGTCATCCACTTTCACTCACTTTATTTTTTGCATATTGACTTCTTCTCCTGTTTCACTTCGTCTCAGATACATGCTCTACGTCTCACTTCTGGTAACTTTCATTGAGAGCCTGCCTGACCGATAAAGGATTTTTTGGGGCCAAACTAAAGCAGTTATAGACTAGGGCTGGGCGTTATGGACCATTATTTTTTCTCAAAATGGCTTTTATACAATATAAAAATCTAGATAATTTTATCTCAAATGAAGTCTTGCCAGAAAAACAATCCTAAGTTAAATTTGCTAATGCAAAATGCCAAACAGGCACATTTATTAACAAACAGCTGCACAATATGTGTCACTTTTAGCTTTTTCTCCTGAGTGAGTTCTATAGTATGGCACTCAGAAATGTTTAGAGCCACATTTCTTAACAGAGGGATTAGTTAGATTTAAACAACTGCAAGTGATTCATTATTAGTGAAAACTTTCAGTTAAAGTAGGTCATTAGCAGTGTCATTACTTGGTCATGCAGTTTAATATGCAGTCTGGACTTCTCGTGTTTTATAATTGAATTGTGCTTGTTGTTGAATGTGTTTTCCTATGTCTGTTTTTCGTCAATTGTGCAGGAGAAGAGTTAGATCTGACATAAAGAAAATATATTCCAGTACAACATCAATACACTAAGACCTTAAGGTTGTTTATGAGATCCTTTAACATGCAGAGACTAGGAGTGTGATACGACGATATATCGCGATGTTTCGTCTAGCGATATGTTATCGATTCGCTGGGGCCAAACATCGATATGTATTTATTTATTTAAAAAAAAAAAAAAAAATTATATATATATATATATTATGTATTTAATTTTTTTATCCTTCCTATTACAAAAATTAAGTATAGGGCCCTATAAAATCCACGTTAACGGAATAACGGATGAAATCAAATGGACAGAATCGGCATAAAATGCATCACAATGAGAAGAAAGGAACCTTTTTTATGGGGGATACGTGTTTCTGGGGAGCGCTTATTAGGTGCGCCACCCTCCTCCTCCCATCTTGGCTGCATTAAATAGCGCCTAAACCACCTAAAACCCCATTTAAAATGCCCAAAAACTACACAAATCATCACTGACTCCTAAACACATAGCCCACCAGTGCCTGCTTAACTTTAGTGTGCCTCTGAAACTTCGTCCGTTTCTCGTGTAGAGCAGCAGCACTCTGAGCAGCTTCACCTGCTCAGAGTGTTAACGTCTCATCAGAGCTACAGGAGATCCGTGGGAAAAGTTGCATGTTGTTGTGGACGAGACCATCGATGCCAGGGTAATGCACTGACTGAAATGTTTATTTTTCATATGCAGTGAAATTTTCCAGTTTTCATAAAACAAGTTCATTCAGCACTGATATGTGTCCATGTTTACAGAGAAGTTGATAATACTAGCACTGAAGTGACTATTTGGTGAAGCATTATTTTGTATCAGTCTTCCCTTAAAGACTTAAACACAAGGACATTGGACTTATTGTGGTCAGTGTGTGCTAAGAAGAGTCACTGTGCAGTATACACTTGGCTACTTGGCTGTCATTCATGTGAAATTGATTGACAATATTTTGTAATTTCTGTGAAATGGATTCAGTGCAGTAGATAAATTCTGAATTTCTTTAGTGACAGATATTGTGATGTATCGCGGATTAAATTTCTCGCGATATATCGATTATTGCTGTATCGCAATATCATCGTTATTGTGGGAAAAAAATATTGCGATATATCGTATCGTGAGGTATCTGGCGATACCCAGCCCGAGCAGAGACAGTGATTATGCAAACTTAACCCAGACATTTTCTTGCATAACTTTGAGGGATATCCCAGACCTTTATTGGTGTGAGGCAACATCTCTAGTGTCACTAAACTGTCAGTCTATTGTATTGGTGAGACCGGTAGAAAAGAATTTCAGTTGTATGTCAAATCCAATAAAGTTGTGCTACTACTTAACCTCAGTAAATGATCACCAAACCCCATGATCTCATAGTGTGACTTCAATTATATCAATCACGTTCAACTGGAATGAGCAGTATTGTACTGGAATCAACGTTGGACCATTCAGTAGTAAAAAGCAGCTGATTATGGCCTTCATTTTTAAGATAGTGTTTTGAGTTCATCAATTGGCACCATTATCTGTTTAAATGTGAATAAAAGAGGAAAAGATAGGCTTGACTCAGTACAACTTTAATTTCATGCCCAACCCAGGGTGGAGTTAATTTTTGGCTCTGTGTGTCCTCTGTTTTTCTTTCCGTTGTGTGCAGTTAAAGATAAGGCTGGTCTGTTTGACTAACCCAGCAGCTGAAAGCAGGGCAGTGCACGTTGATGTCTGTCCAATGTCCCAGATTTAAATGTGCTTACAGTGAAAGTAAGATTTCCTCCTGGTGCTGCTGGTTCCTGTGTGAGGCGGGAAGTACTGATGAGAGATGGGTGGGACTCGAGCTGTTAATGCGTTTAATTTGAAGTATGTTGAAATATCCACATTTGTGATTTATAACAGGTGGACACCAGGTGTTAATGTTCCACTGGAAGAAGTTGAATATGCTGAAATTTAAGTTGAAATACTATTCTTGACTGTAATGACTATGCAAAATTATTGGCTGATTGTTATGGTCTTTGTCTGGACATGATTTACATATTACATATTGTATTTACATTTTTCGGCTTTGAATGCTTTGTCATCACAGGCTGAATCCTGCTGTAGCGGCTAATGTGCGGCTTGCTGTGGTGCGGGCTATTTTCAGAATGGCCGTGTATTGGTTTTCTGCTCACTGAGCCAATCTGGGGTATGGAGTGTGAATGCTGCTGCATGTTAATTTGCCGGTCATGCCTGGATGGATTTGGCTGGGGTTGTTAATTACAGGAAACCTGCAAACTAACTGGCAATTTCCTTATTGCTAGCTGGTTTTCTCACATTTATACAAGTTTTTTATGCTGCTCATTGGTGTTGTAGTTCAGGCAAACATTCTTAAGAGAGGTAAAGATTGAAACAAATATTTTAGAGTTTAGTTTTTTCTGGAATTCCTTAGCACAAGACCCTTACAACAGATTGCTGTTTGTATTATAACTGGTGACCCCCATAAAGAGTCTCTTTCCTTTCGATTTCAGGCTTCCAATTCCTGAATGCCAAATACCAGAGAAACAGTTTTGTATGTGCGGTTGTAAAAAGATCTTACCAGTCCTTTGAGGCAGTTTTGTTAATGACTTTAAAATGTTATTTGACATAGGTTTTATTGTCTCACTTCAGAATAGTTTACCTGTGATTATAGCTGAAAAACAACAAGAACCAGGAGCTTCATTTATTAATTGTGCATACACACACATGTTTGTAATGAGTGCGTATGAACATTCCCAAACACAATATTTATCAACGTGTGCTTTAATGTACACGTAGTATAACTCATATAATTCATGCACACAAAACCTAGTGGTAGAGCAGTGAAATTACAAATAGAATGCACTAAGAGGGTCACAGTGTTGAGCAGTCCCAAACCTCACACGTTTCCCTTAATTAATAACACTCCTCAAATAGCAATTTAATACACAATTAATAATTGGTGTAACAGGTTATAAACACAGCTGCAAATGCACATGCCATAGCTTATCTTGTACTGTTAGAGGACTTGGAAAACCGCGTCGAAGATCGTGCTAATCTCAATATACTGATTGATTTATGCTGTGATTTGCAACCCATGTTGGAGCGAGAGACAAAATGCACCAAAGCCATTCCAACACATCCAGCTCTTGTCTACCCTGGGATTTTTGGCCAACGGAACACTTCAGCAGGAATCTGGAGACATATGCAGCATTTCACAGCCAACATTAAGCAGAATCTTGCTGGCAGTGTTGGATGCTAAAATTTGTTTGGCCCCAACTTACACCCAGTTCCCATGCTGTCATCACAAGGATTTTGCACCAACGCCGGATTCCAAGATGGCACATCGCAACGAAAGAACTATCGTACTATGAATTAAACTACATAAAAAGGAAAGGATAGTGGAAGCCTGAAAAGTCCTCCCCAATACTTGGCTTACTATGTGCTTTACAACGTTGCCATCACATGAGGCATCACTCTAGTATGAAGGAACTCCCCAGAGCAGACTACCTTCCTACCTAATGTTGTTCAAACAAGACAGAGAATCAACATTTCATATTTTGACATTGTATGGTTCATTTATTGAACATTTGTGATTTCACATGTTGCAATCCGTGCCAATGGGTTCATAGTAGAGTGTTGGTCAGTATATCCTTTATTTCATTTGTGCCTTTCGGCTTTCCCAAGCCATTGATTTTGAACCTTTGCTCCCCCAGGATGCACCGAATGGGGTTCGCCTGCTTTGGTTTCTCCAATTCCCCCTGCTCCGTATGTGAAAATTTAGGTTGCTGCCTGTCCTTCTCCATTTACAGATATATTGTGTATGTGGGCCTTGTCATGTTCCGAGGCACTGACTTTGACATCAAACCATTTTCATTTTTTAATCCGAGACTGCTTTTTCCTCTGATCGGCTTTCCCAAGCCATTTTTTTTATTGCTTGTCTTTTTGTTGGTTACACCTGCATTGAGTGTCCAAACAGTATTTTCTGGTTTGTTTCTACTTTCTATATATGGTGGCAATTGAGCCTGAATATGCAAAAGTGTGGTATTTTGAAACTGGTGGGATTTACCAACACACACAATATTCACTCGAATGCATATACTGGTGTGGGCACATTTGACAAATACAGGTTTTTTTTTTGTTATGCATACTCTAAATTTCATACCTACAAATAATGTTAAGCCTTTTCTACACACCGGTTGATAAATGAGGCCCCTGAATTTTATCATGACACTTTCTTTTAACGTTGACTACATCAGAGTTTCAATACAACGATCCTTGTTTTAACAAATTTGGCAATTAAGTTCAAGATAACATATAAGTCTTATTTAATCCCAAAGGCGATGCTTCTTTGGTGTTACTTTGAAATGTTGTCAAAGACAACTTGAGAAAAGCAGTTTTTTCATCCAGTGTTGTCACACTTAAAGATTTAAACCCAGATGCATCAGTTAAGAGTTAAATAACTTTATCACCATTTTAACTGAAGGACAAATTTGTATGTCAAGTAGGTATTTGCTTGTGTTTGCACGTGATGATCTTATCATGCCGACCTGGGAACAACAATTATGTTGCAAGTGTTGTTCATAACAACAGTATGAGCAGGTTCTTTCTAACTAGCAGACAAGTGTTTTTTTTCTTATTTTTATATGGTTATATATTTGGAGCGGTGATGTATGATGTCACGAGACCTTTCTCTTTTCTTTGAGAGAGCTCTAAGTGTTGCTGGGGTCAGGGTCAACTGAAAGTGTTGCTATTGGAGGAGGAAATCACACGATGAAGTGCCGGAGGAACAATCAGCACCACATTGGAAGGGCTCTCCACCAGGTCCTCTGTGTGGGTAAAGTAAAGCTTGGGATCACTCAACTCCTGATCCTCCCTTTTTTCAAAAACACATTCAGGTCAGACTTGTGAACAATTTTCAGCCTCTTAGACTCTTTCATTTCAGACTGTGTGGCAACAATATCAACATTTAAAAGGTGTAACGCACCTCAACGTCTCCATTATAGACTATTCTCAAGAAGGTTTTTTTATCCAGAATGTTTACTCGTTTTTTTTCTTCTTCTGATGCTGTTGACTCAAAATGGAGATTCGAATCAAATGTAAGTTTCTTGTTACGTTGTTCAAACTGAACACATACTCAAAAAATTACATAAATAAAGAATCTGTAAACAAATCAATTTTATTACTAAACATTGAAATGCAAAAAGTGAAAAACAGTTAACCTTAACACTACACTTGTGATAAACACAATTATGGGGGTAAAAAAATGTTAATAAAAATATATAAATATAAATACATTTGTGAATGCTAAGATACTACTTGATTTTCAGAGTTCTAAGAAATATGTAAATTAAATTTACCTAATGCCACATGCCTTATGGAACTGATGGTTTTTTACTGGTATTTTTTTTCACAGTGTTCATACCAGTAATGTCACTTTGTCAAAATAATTAGCAAATTGTACAGCCATGTTATTTTTGCTTGTTAGACTGATTGATTTAATCACCTGATGGCCAAGCTTTATTATGCCATGCATGAATGGAGAGCGTGACTGCTGCGTCATTGTTTCACTTATTCTTTTTTTATTTATTTTTTTTATGTCTGCACATGTCGTCAGAGGTTAACACTAGGGCTAGATTTGAAAATATCTGACCTATTGATTTGAAATGATTTTGAGCAAGTTCAGCCTCTTGGACTCTTTCATTTCAGACTGTGTGGCAGCAGTATTAACATTTAGTAGGTGGCATTCGTTGTATTGCATTTAGCCATCTTTGTGGTGACAGAAAAGCAATAAAAAAAATTATTTTAATTTCATTTTGCGGTTGTATCCTGTTAAACTTGCAATTTCTTGAACTGTTAAACAACGGAGAGGAATAGAAGACTGATAGTTGTTTTTCTTCTAAGCTTTGATATCTATACTGTGATTCTGGTAGCTTAGTTGAGGGATTACCTATTTTTATTTTATTATTTGAGGTCTAAGTCTTCAGAGTCATGCATTGAGGTTAATGCTTAGCATCTTTTACACTTTGTTTCTGTGTTATTGCTTTTGCCTGTTTTAGATCTTTTTATGATAACAATGACATGGTCCAGAATGAAGAGATGGTTCCCTTTCAGCAACTGGCCTGTTGGAGAGCAGCATTGTAAACAAACAACTCCCTTGTTCTCTACTCTAGATGGTGTTTGACTCTGACATGCTATTAAAGGTTAATCTAAAGGATGAGTTTGTTCACTCATGTATCGTGCACTCACTAATCAATAACGGATTTTAAAAACATTTAACTTTGAGTAACAACATGAGGCAATATTTAGAGGTTTGATTGTATTGACATGTTTTGTATTGAATCAAAAAAAATATTCTTTTGTAGGCTACCTAGTAATGAATTTTGTGATGTTGAAGAAACGTATTTTGGTTTCCCAATTGTGCTTTTACATCTTAATACGGGGTTTTATAATGTTTATTTTTAGTTAAAAATTATAATCATTATCATTAGAACTTGAACTGAAAATACAAGGGTCAGTCTTGGACCCACACCAGGCGGGCAATGCAAAATTAGATTCTATAAAATGTGTGTTTCGTCTCATTCATTCCATCATTATACCATATTGCTGTTTTTCCACGGTATTCTAAGCAAAATGTTGTAGCTGGACCAACGGGGTACTTGGATTCAGAAATAAGAGAAAAGGGCTACTTAAGCCTAAAAACTGCTGGTATTGATAACTGTATTAGAACTGTTTGGATAGGAAGCACAAAAAGTTGCCAGTTTAGTTGCAGAGATAAGCTACTCTCTGAGGTGTGGATTCAACTGGCTAAGGTCAGTCACTGCCAACTCCAGCATGGGCATTTCACACTGCTCTGTGTGAACTCATACTGCTAGAAACTTTGAGACCTCTTGTAATATAATGAACTTTATCAATCTGCCAAAGCTGGGATCTTATTTAGCATGACGAATAGCAGTGCTGCGTTATTCTAGCTACAGTATAAACATACTGTAGCTCCCAAGCATGCTCACCCTCCCTACATAGGTGCATAGGGTTTATGATTAACTTTGTTTCACTTTGGTCAAACATCAACTTTCTGTCAGTCATAAGATACTTTTAGTAGGTTGTTGAGGATTGCTTAGCTTCCTTACTAGCTCCCTCTTAAATATGCAGCACTTGGTGTTGGCTCCCTCCTGGCATCCTTCTGCTGGTGCCCTTAAAGAATCCTCTGTGCCTAATCTCTACACACAGCAAAAGAAAGCCTTTACTCTTTTCTTTTGCCTCATCTCCTCTCTGGCAAGCGTATAGTGCACCTGCAGTGTCCACCAGTCCAAAGCTAATGCAAATGAGTGTAGGTCTGTTCATAGACTTGGTTTGGTTTCTTTTTCAGTCTGACAAGGCATTTTAATGACCAAGCTTTAAGTGGTTTAAATAGGATACATAGGAAGTTACCCCCACAGTTAAATACGCTTTGACACAACCTTTGAACTCTTACTGTGGGTTCCTGTTGGTTGTGCGTATTAAGTTTAAACAGGGGAAGGGGGAACAGGGCAGCAAGCCTGGCGTCCACGCAAATGCAGGGAAGATGACCTTCACCTGTTTAATCAAGTATCCCGGTGGGTACTGCTTTAGTGCTTGCCTGTCAAGCCCAGCCCATTAATATAGCAAACACATAGACATTAATTATTCAACTGAAGCTTAAGATAATGTAGCAACTTAAATTGAGCCTTTCTCCACACAGTTCCCTGATGTTAAGTAGTTATACACCAAAGCTCTCATAATTAGAGCCTTTTTTATTTTTTGTTTCTAAATTTATCCATTTCCGTGTCATTTTTTAGTCAGTTTACCTGTTCCCAAATTAGATGCCATTGCTGGCTGATAAACTTCCCGAGATCGTGCCAAACATTCTTAAAACAGTTAAAGCTGATATCCGGAGTTTCTGAGAGGACATCTCGATGTCCCACCCTCAACTGTTCCTCCCCCTGCCTCTGCAATCTACCAGAAGCCACACCTCTACTTTTCTGCACGCGCATCGCAGAACATAACAAGGTCGCAATGGGTCACATTGATATAGGTCTATGGTTCAGGTAAGAGCCAAAATCATATTTACCTATTTGCTGTTGTGACCCGTTGCCTTGTTTCCGTGCACAGTTTTGCATTCACTTTGATTGACAGTCTCAAAAACACGTAGTTGAAGCCTATTGACTGTACGCATTCGCCGATCTTTTCCATTTGTATAGGGGTCTATAGGACCAAGGAGGGACTTATATACAATAATGTATGTGAATGACCACCGGCAGTATACCATAGTAAAACACTAGTTGGGTATTTTTATACATTTCAAAAGAATTATACATAAAGATTTCTAAGAAACTCCAGATATCAGCTTTAACTAAAAATATTGTTATTTTCTCTAGTATAGAAGTCCATTGAAAGTATACAAGATTACTAAGACACGCCCTTTACAGCAAAAACTGTTGTGTAAATGTCTGATACTGTTCCCAGGAGTTACACTTAGGTCCATAAATATTTGGACACTGACACAAGTTTTGTGTTTTTGCCCGTTTACTTAAACCTATTCCAATTCTAGGTATATAATGGACAAGGATTTCCACATTCAAATTGGATCAAGGGTTTAGGAGTTTCAAAGTAATTGGAAAATTAACTCGAAGGCTATGTCATGGGCAGGCGTGGGCAATTTTTTTGTTTTGCCATTATCAAATAAGCAGATAAAAGGCCTGGAGTTGATTTGAGCTGTGGTTCTTACATTTGGAAGATTTTGTTGTGATGACAACATGTGGTCAAAGGAACCCTCCATGCAGGTCGGACAAGCCATCCTTAGGCTGCGAAAACAGAAGAAAAAAAACCTCAGAGAAATTGCTACAATATTAGGAGTGGCAAGATCTTTGCTACATCCTGAGAAGGAAAGAAAGCCCTGGTGATCTTAGCAATGCAAATGCTTTTGATCTCCTGAAATGAAGGGTTTGTATTTCCTCACATTTTTATGCAATGTTTTTGTTCAACCCATTGAAAGCTGAAAAAAATTTACTTGAACTGCATCTGTATTGTTTCATTTAAAATGAATTGTGGTACTGTACAGAACCAAAATTAGAAAAATGTTGTCTCAGGACAGATATTAATGGACCTAACTGTATGTTTGTTTGTTCACCATCTTGAGATTTTGTAGCAACATTTTGCACAAGATTTTAAATTTCCATCTCGTTGATACTGAAAAATTGCGTGTAAATGTGATTTCTGTCCCAAGACATACATGCACATGACACATTTCCATTTCCTTTTTAGGAAGTGCATTATGTAATTTTCATCTGTTTTGTGCCCTTGTGCAATGCCACAACTTTTCTCCCTGGAAGTCATTTGATATAAGGAGAAAACCCATATAGTGAAGTGAACACATTTTTAGACATTTGAGAAACCTGCCAAATTGCCAACGAGTTGCTGTTTGATAATGAGATATGTTTCTTGTAATCTCTGTGTGTATTCTTAGTGACCCTTGATGACACTGCCTAAATACTCGCTAGGAATACTCTATGTGATGCTGTTTGGATTTGCAGGTCTATAAATTATCAGGTTATTTTCAGCAGACTTGCAAAGATTATCTAGATTTTCATAACCAGTTAATTGATTCCCTTCTGGGTTACTTATAGTTTTATCTGACTGAGTTATACGCTGTTTTTAGCGTTTGAGTGTTTATAATCATTCCACTTTTTGTTTAAGGCACCATAGTGTCATTATGGGCAAGGATTCAAAGATATCTTGATGTGGTAGTGTTTCTTCCAAATTGTGTTTTCTAGATTGTGGGTAGTCATTGGCTGCAGCGGTCTGAGAAAAAACTTGGTTAGCATTGACAATTTTGTGATGTTTTAGGTGTAATGTTGTTACTCTATAATTATTGATTGCTTGAAAAAGATGATGCTTTGTGAGGTCAGGTTACCATGGTAAAGCTAATGTCAAAGAAGGATAGTAGAAAAACGGTGGACAGCTATGAGAAGCTTTGTCTACTCCGTGACAGGAGACGTGATCCCAGAGGTACTTTGTTATGGCTGAGGATACAGTATCTCCTTCATCAGCAGAGCTTGACAAACGGGTTCTGTTACTTTCTGCCCACATCACGGCTCTACACAAACTTTTCCAGTGGTGGCACTGGTGCAACGAACTTTTTCAGTTGGTCGCACCCTTTTTTTTTTTTTTTTTAAATGGGGGTGGGGGGTGTACAGTATAGCCATGCATGCTGTTGAATAGTTGACTGAACTGGTGTACCGTAGTTTTGTATGATGTAAAGATTGACAGTGACTCGAGATATATTTGCAAAATGTTTTAATGTTTTAGTGTCAATATTAAGTTTTTCTGGAACAAGCAGTGGCAGATGCCTTGGTTTTATTTTTGTCCACATGTGACTAAGTTTTGGGTCAGTGTACAGTCATAGTTTAAAGTCTATGGATATTGTTTTGCGAATCACACCTCAGAATATTTTGTTATGTATTTTTGAAGGTAAATGTACACACTTAGTGAATATGATTATTGTGCTGTGTAAAATGTCTATTTTTAAAGCTAAAACTATGTCAAATTTATGTATAAAACACTAAGAATAGAGTTTATCATCAGTATACAGTATGCGAGAAACAATTATAGCAACAGAATTACTGAGCGTGAAATGAAATAGAAAGTTTGCTTACTTGAGTTAGAGATATACTGTAGTTATTTGGTGTACTTTCTTAAAATTGTGCTTTATTGGTAATTGTGTTGTATTTTGTTTATTGATTTTTGATTAGTGTTATTGATTTTATTTTATTTTTCATTCTGTTATGTTGTAAATTTTTTGTTTGTTTTGTGCTCATTTTTTTAAATTTTATTTCTATTTTGCTTTCCTGTCACAACACAATGAATGTGTGGATGGTTGTGGTTGTGATTGTGGTATGAATGTATGGGGGAGTGGTTGGGGTGGGTTGCTAGAAGCCTGTTTTGTTATTTTGTTCTGTAAATTAAAAAAAAAAGAAAAACGCAAGCATTATTAGATAGAGATTTCTAAGACTGGCTTGAGCTACTTATCTAATTTTTTTTATCTGTTCTTTATTCCTAAAAGGCTAGCCAGTATTCTAGCTAGCCATTTAGGATCAAGGCTCAAGCCTGGAATACCGCTGGTGACTGGATATGATGTCTCTGACATGTAGCATTATGTGAAATTACCCAGCTCCTTAATCCACCCTGCTATTGTTTATATTAGACTCAGTACAAATTTAATCGTCCATTCATTTTGGTGTTCTCAAGCCCATCCCAGGGTTTAAGGCAGGTTACACCCTTGGCATTACATTAACTGGCCTTCTATAGATACTAATTGACAATCCCTTAAAAAGCAAAACAAACTGGACTTTTTCCTCCTAGAAGGGATCCATGATTGGTTTTCTACCACTACAGATGTTACTCATATAATTCCAAGACAATTTAATCTATTTTTCGCTTGTATTTATTATTTAGTGGAACTTTGTAGAGTTTGGATGCTCTCCCCATGCGTATCAGTGTTTTTGTCTATCACCATCTAAACATGGATGTTCCCAACAAGGTTGCAGTTGCTTGGGATAATCATTCTTCTCATCTGAAGCTTTTGTTGTTCATTTTATTTTGCCTTAAAATAGAATTCATCTTGTTCACAACATCTCCAGAATGATGTTTAACAGTTTTTGACTCTAGAGTTTGATTATTGCATTCACCTACATGCAATACAGTAATGTAGACTACTTAGAACATGTTACATGGTTGATGCAGCTTCCTCATCTGAAGCCGTCAACTGTTTTACCATTGTTGACTATTATTGTTCAGATTCACTTTAATTTAAACAATGATCATTTGTACTGCAAAGGGTTAGGAAATATTTAGCTTGTGTGAAGTAAAATGTTGTCAAATCAAGTTTAATCAAAATCTAACATTTTGCAGGAATATCTTAAAATATTCTGACCTTTAATGATGGAAGTAAAAGCACAAATTGTTCCAATACGGGTTTGTAATTCTTCCTATTAGAGTTTATCATTATAGTGTTTCATTATCTACAGTCATTTCATCTACTCAGCAGCTTTTGTGTTCTCTTAGATTTTTTTCCATCTGAAATATTAATGGAATATGTATCTGCAGATGGAATTATCAGCCAGATCTTATTTGATAGCAAAAAGTACTACCGGTATCATAATTGCAAATTAAATTTCATGGCCCACTGTTGTACGTGAATCCAGCACTCCTCAGTAAATGGAGTATTTATTCCAGGTACTACTATCTGTTCAAAGGAACACTGGAACAGGGTCTGTACTGATTTTTTTATTAACATTATTGTATTGCAATATTAATATATATTTTTTGTTTTGTTTTTATTTTATTTTTTTTTTACCAAGAACCATTTTAATTTAACATTTGGTGTGAAAAAATATATAGCCAAAATAGAATTGGACAGAAAAACCAGTGTACATTGGATTTAATCAAAACATTGTAATAGATTTTATTCATCTTAATGCATGTTTTTACAATACAATTCTATAAAAACCCATTGTTAAACACTGCATTAAATTTCAAATGTCTTTAGTTGCTTTATTGTTTTCCATGGTTAGATATTTGTGTTTACTCTTTACATTTTGAATAATCAGTCAGCACAAAGTCGATAGTAGAGAGAGCAACAAGCTGAAATGGTTTTCAATGGAACATTTCTGTCAGTCCTTTGTGTAAGATGAATGACATCATACAACATTTGTCTTAAATGAATGGTGAGAAACATTCTGAATTGAATCACTGCTTACTCATCTTAATCTCTTGGAAATTACACTTCAATTTTGAAACAATGGGCTTGAACCCATGCCCTTTAAAATAAACCAGTTTTGCTACACTAAGGGATAAATGTGTGGGGTGTGTAATTTTATGCAGGTGAGGAAGTGAACACATTTTCCTAAATGTAAAACGGCTTCAGTTTGCAAAGTAATGGGAATGGGAGTTCACCCGTGGAAGGCCAAACACTCCTTAGTATAGGAGAGCGAAAGTCATTAAAAATACACTGTGCAGAAGTTCTCATAATGATATGGTCAAAAGCATTGAGTACACTGAAAAACATTGCTACTCAGACCTCTTGTTTGTCATTATAAATTATTTAGTTATTTCTGCCCTATAATGTAGTGCATGCATCTGCAACTTTTATCACAGTGGGCCACAATAATGTGATTGTCTGATCTGAGGGCCACATTATCATCATTCATGTTAGCATTTAGAATAATGACCAATCTGAGCATTAATACAGGAAGGAACTAACTAGTTGTCATTTTGTATATCTTTCTGTAATTTAATGCTTTCGTTAATTTTTTTTTAGAGTGCTGTCAAACAATTACAATTTAAAACATGATTAATCGCATGATTTTACTGAGTTAATCACATTTAATTGTTTCTATCTTCAATCAACAGCACTACTCAATACCAAATACATATGTTTTCAGCAGAAAAAGCATTTTTTGTGTTTATTTTTAACGACTGAACTAACCTCAGATGAACCTCGGACGGAAAAACAAAAATTCCAAGTAATGAAAGTTAAAATTATTGCTGTTAATAAGATAATGTGTTAATGCGATAAAAACACGTTACCTTTGACAGCTATAGTATTTTTGATTTTGCTTTGTATTTTTTCTAACATTTTGTTTATTTTTGTTATTCGATTGTTTTTATCAGTCTTTTTGTTGTCGTTTCATATATTTTCCTTTTATTTTTGTTATCATCTTGTTTGATTTTTGGAGTAATTTTGTGCATTTTTGCTGATGTTTTGTGTATTTATTTATTTATTTATTTTTGTGCGTTTGCTTTGGGGGCCCCACACAATGAGACCGAAGGCTGCCAGTTGTCCAGGTGTGATGTAGTGTACTACCTCTGAGACATAGGATGATGTCATAGTTTTATAATTCGTCATTGCTGACAGTTTTTTTTTTATTTCATTTCCACAGATATTGACAAGAGTGAGCTGAAGGCGTTCTTTGAGAGCAACTGTTCTCAGATTTATTTCATCTTCTATGAAAATTTCATTACACTGGAAAGCAACTTAAAACAGAAAGGTGAGTACACGGCACTCTCACTCAGTAAACCACCATTCTTTCACTATAGTTCAATAAATAACCCCTTTGCACTTTGGAGCAAATGCTTTCTGTCCTCTTTGCTCCACATTTTCACTACTTAATGAAGCAATTGATTGGTTTGCTTCCCACACTTGGATGGTAGATTATCCACACAGGAGCTTTGCTCTGTGGTAACATAAATTCATTTTTCTTCACTAAAAAATGCCTGGATGGTTGTTGCATTATTTATATGGATGAAGCAGTTGAGCTGCAGGATATGTGCTTAAAGACCATGTGGTAAATGTGCGCCTTCTGTTTTTCAGGGAACAAATCTCAAAGGGAGGAGCTGGACTCTATCCTCTTTATTTTTGAAGTAAGTCCTTGACCGTCTTTTTTGATTTTTGATTTTGTTTTGCTGATCTTGTTTACTCCTGAAGACTGGATTGTGTTTCCATGGTGAAGGTTATTATGTGGAAATGAGCTGGTAATTGTGCTTTTAAAAATACACCCAGAACCTAGTTATTAATGCAACCAGAATTGGCATATTTTGTCTTTATTGACTGCACTTTTGTGTTGCACTTGATGGTGAAAGTTCCCTACCTTGTTTTCCCACCGGACTGCGAAGGCAGATCGAGTTTCCAATACAAACAACCTGCTCTCTGGTTACATTTGCACAGGGCAGGGCTGACGATGGTGGCAGATCAAACTCAGGCACCGTCTGCTCTGTCTGTCTCTTTTGTAGTGTGTCTTGTCCTAGTTTTCTCGTGATAACCTGGGATGCATTCAAGCTGTTGCACAGATTTTATCTAACATTATTGGACAGTTCTTTGAGCTGCTGCACAAAGGAGAACTAGTTTAATTCAAAACTGATAATGCTTTAATTTCTTTTAGCTGTAGATGCCGACTTTGCCATATTTGCATTTCTTCAGGGTATTTTCCCTGGTATCACATTGCACTTTTGGCCATGTTTGGGTAACCTGGCAAGAGCCAGATTGATGTGTAGCCCTCCTTCTAACTCGAGTTCTCCACATCAATCTGGGTACGTGTCTAGCGAATCCTTTCGGAACCAGGGAGCGACATGAACAGAATGCTTGAAGCTGATTGGGCGAAGCGCCTGTCCACCATGATTTGTTTTAGCCAATCACACGGTAACAAATGATGATGTCATCATTGGCATGCTCCGCAGAGACACTGCTACTACAACAACAACAACAACAACAACAACAACAACAACAACAACAACAAGGCTCCGCTGGTGAAAACTTTCTTTTGGGATAGTAATGCTGCGGTCATTATGTCGTTGAGTGACTTTTGCCGTTTTTGCAACACAAGTATGTGAGTTAAGGGCGCATTGACCATCCTCCTGCGTCGACATCTTTCTATTTTGATTCGGAGGTGTGCTAATAGCGGTAGCTCAGCTACAGTAGTTCCTGTTCCTGTAACTGCGCATGCGCGAGTTTGGCTTCAGCGTTTCTGCCTTCGTCACACCCGGATATCCCACCCTAAACCACAACACTGTCTCATGATTGGTTCTAATCATTTCAGTTCGGTTTCGAAAGGCAAAGGCGGGAACAGCAGAAGATGGATTCTGGTGTTTGTGAACACCAGGAGAATCCATCTTGCAGGCAAGGTCAATGCTTGGGTAGTGCATTATGTAGTTCATGTTGCATTTTAGTGCACTCATTTTACACACATTATTTCTCTCCTGATGCCATTTGGGACTGGTAATGCTTTGTTGAATTTAAACTTGAATAAAAAAGGCATGAATATTAATGTTTCTCTTGTTATCTGAAGGCTATCTAATGTCTGAATGTTACTGCACTTCCCAAAAGAATAAATTACACAAGCTACCCCGCCTGTATGCATAGGCATACCGCTCTGTCATCTGACCTGTAAATACATCCTGGATTCAGGCCTTTTACATTATTATGGAGTCATATTTTCCGATTGAATCAATATTTGTCCCCTTTTAGCCGCTGCCCGGGTCATTGGCTTTTACTTGTGCACAGAAAAGATAAGCTTGCTTCGAGTGGTGTGTGCAGTTCAGATAGAGTGGTTCTTTGATCCTGATTCCTGTCAAACTCTCTTTTTGGGCCTTGTTTGATCAGAAATGTCATGCCCTCAATATTGTATCAATGAACAAATTAATTTTCCCTAACATGCAAAGCAAATGTAGCATGACAGTAGCATTTTAGCCTTTAATTTAGATATCGATCCATCAACCTAACAAAATATCTACAGTGCCTCTATAAACACTGTTGTTTGCTCTTTTTCAGCTTTGTGAAATTGAAGTCACATGTCAGGAAGCTGCTTTCTTTTTCAAAATAAAAGCAAGCGAAAGATAAACAAAGACACTCCCATGACACTTATTAACCTTGAGCCTGACCTTCCACACTTGAGCGTCTTTGCACTACAGGAGCCTTAGGCATTCACAGCACTCACAGGTGTTGGTCATAATTGGTCTATAATTGTCACTGCACCACTGTATTGACACCGGTTTGTGTATTGTGTTAGAGCAGAGATGGGCAATTGGTATTATAGTGGGGGTCACAATATCAACACTCATGACAGCATGTGGAGTAATGACCAGCATTAATACAAGAAATAACAAATTGTTTTTGTTGTTTTATGTATTTATCTGTTATTTGGTTTGTTGGTGTTTAATTTTGTGTAATTTTGTCAGCATTTTGTACGTTTTTGGACTCATTTTCTGTGTTTTTGTTTTTGTTTGTGTGAGTCATTTTTTGTGGTTTTCTGTTATTTCTGTGTATTTGTTGTGGGTTAGTGTGTTTTTGGAGTCATTCTGTGTATTTTTGTAATTGATTTGTGTGTTATTAGTTATTTTGTATATTTTCATTGTCATTTTTTGTATTTTCTCATATTTGTGTATTTTTGTCATTTTGTTTATCTTGTAATTGTGTATGTTTATTGAGTAATTTTGTAGATTTATTTTTTTTTTTTAAGCATTTCTGTATTTCTGTTGTCCTTTTGTGTATTTTTGTTGTAATTTCTGTATACTTTTGGCGTAATATGGTGTATATATTAAGTTATTTTGTTGTTACTTGTTACTTTGGGGGCCTCACAAAATAGTCCAAGGTCCGCATGCAGCCCCCTGACCTCCAGTTCCCTATGTCTGTTTTAGTGTTAATGGATTACTGATTTCACTTATTTCAACTTAGACCATGAGTGATTTACTTGAGTAGGAAATCAAAATGTTATACATCCAAAAGGCTGATCTATGTTAATATTCTCTGTGTTCAGCATGAACATGATTATATACTCGTATGTTCAGTAAAGTGTGAGCAGCCTGTCGCACTTTGCTGCACTAAGCTGTATCTCATTTTAAGAAGAACAACAATGCAGGAAACATTTTTCCCAGAAAGCCACATTTATGGCTCCATCTGTTTCTGCTGAAGAAGACAAACAGCTCTAAATGCTGTTCATCACTGAAATGTCTCCCTGAAACCTGGCTGACATGTAGCATGTTATACATGTGGCCGAATGCTATGACACAACTATGTTGGGATTACCTGGTAGTCATGATGAGGTGTGTGACTCTAATCGATTGATAGATTCAGGGGGTATTTATTTACCATTGCTGCTGTTAATGATACCCTATGAGAGAACACTGCAGGACAGTTAATTATTGTCATCATTTTCAATACGTATTCAAAATCTTCCTGTCCAGTGTATAAAATGTAGTGTCATCTAGTCATGGAGATAAAGGGGGAAAAAAACCACTCTTAGCTTATGTCATATTTTTGAAGACACTAAACAGTCAGGTGACAAATAAGCAAATCAATATTTTGCATTTGATCATCAGAAACTGAGAATTGTTTATTCATCCTGTAAAACCTGAGCAAAAAAAATGTATATTGGTTATTTAAAATATATTTAATTTAAATGATAAAGTATCTAAAAATGTAATGAAATTTAAACAGAATAGACAGAATAGTTTTTGTTATGCAGCTATGAAACAGACCATCAAAATGAATGAGTGAAATCGATGAAGGCTGACAAATGATAGAGATGAAGAAACTGCTAATTGTCTAAATACCTGGCATTTGCAGTTATTTATTATAGAGGAAAATTTTAGTGGGAAAAATATATATATTGTTAATGTTATTAAGGAGGAACATTAGACATGTTAATATAAATACCATTAAATAACAAGCAGACTGCTGGGGTGCTGAAGTTGTGTAAAAAAAATTGTTAGGGATATACTGATGTACTTAAATATTCTTTATCCTTCCCACAACAGGACACTGATTAATTAAAAGCTATTTGTGCTTGGATGAGCGATGGTTGAATAACATATTATTGTATGACTTTGCAGAAGTATTTATAGTTCTGCCTTGGTAGGGTGATGTGAAAGGTCTCCTGCTTGATGTAAGAGAAACAGCTCCACTTTGTGTGTTGTGATCCTCAGTTTAGGGATTTTACTTTCCAGGTTTGTAAAAAACAAGATCCATAAAAGATAGTAGGGATGACATTGTCAAGATACAAGAAGCCTGCAATATTTTCTTTTGACAATATTTGTTCATTAAGACTATTTCATCCTAAATGGAAAAAGCTGTAAATGCTAAGCAAGAATGTTTTTTTTTGTCATACAGTGACAGCGAGATCTCATACGATTTCGTCAAACTGTCAATAGACCAGCCGTGCACTCCCACAGTGTGACTGCAGTCGTTTACAGTGTCACATGAATGCAGACGACTTCTGATAGAATGTAAACAGTTAAAGCTCTGAGGTTGTGGGACAGGTTAGGGGGCAGCTGTGTCAGCGCCAGTTTATATTCCCTCCCCTCTGTCTTTACAGGATGTGACCTCATAGTGACCTGCTGTTTGTTATCCGGACCTGACTCAGTGAAAACTTTCCTGTCATCCTGCCCCTTATTCCCTAATGTTTTCTCTGATTCTGAAAAATATTGCTAAGAGTAGTTACTTGTATGTTGCTATTTTGTTATTGGACCACAGACTCATCCAACCAGGTTAGAAGCACTGGGTGCTGTCAGATTGTGCTGTGCTGCCACCCACTGGCCATTACGGACAATTAAAGGGGACATATTATGCTATTTTTCACCCATCTCCATTTGTTCTAAGAACCCCAACAACATAGTATTTGAGCTTTATTTTCCTAAACTCACCTATTGTCTGGAGTTTTAGCCCTCTGAAAAGTGACTTTCTGACCAATTCTCAAACTGGGCTGTTTGAGTGGGTGTGTCTATAGATGTGGACTCCACACAACTGTTGATCACTAGCAATTTTCTTTTGTTATTCACACACTTTTCTTATTGTTTCAGCCAAAAAACTGCACATTACAGTAAAACACATGGCTAGTTAAGCGGCTATTGTGATTGTGAGTCAGAAAAACAGGAATAATCCATTCAAGGTGATAGTCCACTGTTTTGTTCAATCGCTATGTCGCATTGTGTCACAAACACAGTGTTGCCAGATTTGTGGTTCGTGTTTGGGCTGGTTTTTATTGGAATGGGCGGGTTCTAAGATGTGTTTGGTCTGGAAACTGTCAATCTGATTTGGCAACACTGATTCCCCATTGCACTTGTGACGTCACAAATGTGGAAAATTTGAAACCGAGCACTTTTCTCTGTGTTGTAAGACTTACACAGACCACAAACAAACAACTAGATGGATTTATTTCACATTTTGTGTGCTGGTGGACACTCAAGTTACCTCATATGTGTTCAACAACACTGCAAAAGTGGATTTTTTTGGTCACCTTTATTATATTGTAAAATTGACTGTATATGCATTAGAATATTTGTTAATAAATGTAAAATAAAATGTTTGTTACTGTATTTTATCCTTTATATCAGGGTGTGGATGCACTATTCACTTGGTTTAATTTATAGCATAATGAAAGAACTAAGTGTCAAGAATAAACAAAGCAATTATATTAGTATGTATATGCACACACTCTAGGCTACACAGAATATATAATTATGTGATTCCCAAAAGTGCAAGATGAATCGAGATAGAAATCTTTTTACGCCTTGTTGACTGATGAATCCGGATACGTACAATTGCACATCTACAAATATAGCAACCAATCCCTCTTGAGCACGTGTCAAACTCAAGGCCCGGGGGCCAAATCCGGCCCTTTAGAGCATCAATTTCGCCCTGCAAGAAAAAGTTAACATGACAGAGAATTCATGAATCATTTTCCTATTATTTCCCTTCAAATACACAAATTCAATGAAACTCTACAACCTCTGCCTGGGCTCACAGTTTCCCATGCTTATATCACATGATGGCAGTCATTTTTAAGCTAAAATTTTTCCAAAATCCTGCAGTTTCCCTTAAATCATTTCACTGAATTTCCCTGAATTGAATAGGAAATTCATTACAAAATCAAAGAAATTTAAATTGGGTCCTGCAGGGACTGATACCTGTCACTTATTGCAAACTAGGACACAATAATGTTTAAAGATCATCTCCAAAATTATTTTAAAAAGGCATAAACGCTGTGTGAATGATCACATTTCTTCTTTGAGTGTCTCATGGCTGTTTGTGCCACTGAAAAGCCCTTGTAGGCCACCTCTACGAGAAGTATATTCTTTGTCATGTTCAGACTCTACCACTGGAAACCTAAGTGCGGATCATGTAAATGTGTCAAGACTGCAGTTGTACTACAATAATGCTCCTATCTTTATGCTGGAGTAGTGCTGCAGATTAGAGTAACTCTGCCAACCTCCAGTCTTTGCATTCACCTTGTATCCATCAGTAAATTCCTCGGAGTTGCAGCTGCTGTTCTTGCTCTGCGGGGAGTCTTTCTGAGGTGGCTTCTTCATCTCATTCCCAATCGAGGAGAGAGAAAGACACTGTTATTGTGTCTGAACACACATGCACACACAAGACCACACGGAGAAAGGCTTAAGCAGGCCACCATGCTGTGTTATTGCCTCGTATTACGTCTCTCTTGGCCCAAGGAGACTGTGTGAAGGAGGCCGCCACAGATCCTGAATGGCGATGGAGTAATCCCATGTGGGATCAATACTAGGGTGCAGTAGCAGGCCTGCACATGCATATCATCACGTCTGTGGATCAGAGGGAAGTTGAGCTGTGCAGATAGTCATCCAGCATCTCCTCCAAGTGATGAATGCTTTGATATATCTGCTGTCACATGTGACAGCGATTTAGTCTCAGAGGACAAGGAAGGGAAGTGAAAGTTCGCGTATAATAACGAATGTGTATAGAAGTTGTTGACAAACAAAAACACTTGTTTACGAGAGAGGAATTCCGGCCTATCGCAGCAATCTGTATGTCTTAAAACACATTGTCCAAACAATTTTGTTGTCATGACAGACTGCCACAAGTCAAAAAAGCCACCATAATAACATTTTATTCATAAATATCCCACATAACCCGTTGAAAGATAAGTTGGCCTGCATGTACACAGTGGTGGAAAATCACTTAATTTAGCTGTGTTGTTTTCATATAAATTGTAGCAATCATTATGCCCTAGTGCATACAAGATGGCACAGATTTGTGTAAAATATTGTCAGTTGTCCTAGTACGAACACATCTGCATGATCAGTAAAGGCTATTAAGCATTTTTTATTTTTATTTTTCCTTATGTATTCAGTAAAGGTGGGACGATATCACAACATTAAAACATCACAAGATATTTTGCTGATGATCCGAATGTGGAGGGTCCGATTATAAAATAAAATTATTAAATCCACAAGATTTACTAAAAACCAAATCGTTTTTTGTATTCCTATTAAATTGAAGGTTAAATTCCAGAGTAAAAGTAAAATAAAAACATTTATTTATTATTTATTTACCCGCATTTTCTAGGGTGTTTTTACTTTCCAAAAATACAGTATTGTTCTCATGGTATCACATCAATTTTATTGTATCTTATCGTGAACGCAAATTGTGTATCATCCCACGCCTAATATTCACAAAGGCGTCTTTGTTTTGACTATATTTTCTTTAACTGTGGTGACCTCACTGATGTATCAGAAAAAGCAGACCCTGTGTTGTAAATAATCAACTTAAAATCTTACTTGGCCATTGGTTAAGGTTTGAAATGAATCGCATCACTTGCTCACAGTAAACTAACAGCTAACCAGTGATTAATATGCACAGGCACACATATAGCTCATTTTAACAGATCTCCACTGACATATTCAAGAATAATGATATGCTGATGAAAGGTGGGGGCGCACTAATTTAGTTATGTAAAGCACAGAGTCTAATAGACGGGCTTGGTTAAGTAGCAGTAAAGGGCAAATATATGAAGTTTAGGTTAAATAAGCCACTCTAAAACAATGGTCATTCATCACGTGATTTAAAAATGTTAGTGCTGTCAACACAAGGTGTACAAAAGTGTAAGCTGGACATTGATGTCAAAATATTGACCGTTTCCTGGGTATAGCAGAAACAAAATAGTGATACTGGTGTCAAATAACCTCTTGGTGGGGAAAAACCTGATATAGGCTGAAAATGGCTTGTGTTTGAATCAAAGGAAACTAAAATATTTGGTTTTGGTTTCCAATAGGGTTGAACGATGAATTGCATTTGCGATATATCGCAATATTATTAAATGAGATTTTCTAATCGCAAAGGCTGCAATTTTTTATTCATTTATTTTTTTAATGTATTTTTTTTTTGTCCTGTCTTATACTGTCCTGTTAAGTTCAGAGGGTGTTTAAAAAGTGCAGTCCACATGTTGACATGTTTCATGAAACGTGAAGTTAGTTGGTAAAGCCACAGATTTGTTTGCTTTATTGTTGTTATCTGTGCTTTAAAATTTACATTTTATTATTATTTAAAGTTTAAATAAATTTGAAATTGTTTATTATGAAACAGATTGATGTATTGCTTGTGTTCATTGAAAAATACATGACCAGAGGCCTTTGAAAAAATAATTGCATATTAAATCGCAATTGCTTTATTGAGGGAAAAAAAATCGCAATTAGATTATTTTCCAAAATCGTTCAGCCCTAATTTCCAAAAACACTCACTACTTCTCGGCCCATCATATGATTATGAATCAGTTACTGAGAATTAAGATCTACCTATAATCTTTGAATGTGTGCTGGGATTTAGCCCCTGAGAAAACCTATAGAGGGAGAACATGCAAATGCTGCTTTTGCAAATTATCTTCTCACAGCTAAGCTACTTCTGATTTTTTTTATTTTGTTATTAACCTTGAATCCAATCCTAATTTCTCTTTATTTTTCCTTCAGAAAATTCTTCAACTTCTGCCTGAGAAAATCTACAACCGTTGGCAGTTTCATAGCATAGGTATGTGCATCATACTTGGACCAATATGAGTTATATTATACAATGCTAACTTCTTTTTCCACATTCGCCTTTTTTTCATTCAGTATCTATGACTGAGAAGAACAAAAATGTCTCCATAGCAATGACTAATACCCGCCTTCACAAGGAGAAGCTAATTAGTCTTTGGAGGGAATGTAAATGAAATATGCTAATAAGCTCTTAATTTGAAATTCAAATAAGTAATTGAATTAGGTTTGCATGATTTGGATCCATTACAAAAAAAGAAAAAAAATGTTTGCAAGAGGTGATAACCCCAATTAAAACAGTCCATCCTTAGATCATGGCAGCAGGTTAACTTTCTCTCAGGGCTCGCACTTTTAAATATCAATTTCTGGGATAACGCCTCAGATATTTTAACAGTTTGTCTCTTGCTGGACAGAATATCCTTGAATCTGCTGGTTAGCATCTCCCAAACCCGAGTTAATTTTTTCTTTCCGCTCGTTTGTTCATATGCAGTGCTAGTCTTCAGATACTCCAGCAGGTTAACATTTACATATATACATTTCTTTTATTTATTTTCTTAACATCCAGTGCAGTAAATTATTTAATCAAGTGCCTAGGTCCTGTAGTTATTGAATTTGGTCAGAAATTACATTTATTCGTTTTGACTTTTGATAGAGTATTTAACCAACATTTCTTTTAGCTCATTGAGATGGCAAGAGGAAAAGTGCTTTTGCATTTTGTAATCCTGTGACCTTGAATTCTTAACCGAACTTCTAATCCTTTGTGTAAGCAGATAAAGTCCGACGAGCATTCAAACCCACATCAGCTTTGCCTTACATAAACATTTTTATAGCTAAACCTTAAAGACCTTTTAGTAAGATTGAATATGTTAACCAAGATGTAACTCCTCCTGTTGTGCTGTGTGACCTTTATTCAAGCACAGTTACGTTTTTTGCCATAATTCTTTGTTTAACCAAGGGAAAAATAAATCATGCAGATTATGTCGCCCATAAAACTGTTGCATCTTTTGCCCTGTAAAGGGCTTATTCTGGCCAAAGAGCACACACTTTCCCACTTGAGGCATTCAGCAATCAGAGCAATGTCTCATTTGATTATAGTAGAAACAGATTGCCTTCCTGAATTCATGCCACTGCCAGCTGATGCTATCTTGCGTCAGGAAAATCCATCCACTAGTTTGACAACTGGTGATTTGGTGACAAAGTCTTCATTACGTTAAATATTGTGATCACCAATTATTTTAACTGTCCTTGTCCTTTTCTTCCAGGTTCTATTCTTAAAAAGCTTCTACACACTGGAAATTCATTTAAAGTAAGTGAAACATAATGCAGTCAAACTTGGCTTGCTTTAAGTTGAAAAAAATCAAAATGAGTGCATGTAGTTTTTTTTCTAAATGGATTTTTAAAGTGGTAAAAGAAGCCCCCTCTGTGCATCCATTAACACACCTTTGTCTTCCTGTGTAGATCCGCTGTGAGGGTATCCGTCTCTTCCTGCTGTGGCTGCAGGCCTTGAGAGACAACTGTGCTGAGGAGCAGTTTCTTATCTTTGCCTGCCTGGTGCCAGGATTCCCCGCTGTTCCCTCCTCTCGAGGGCCATGCACCCTCGACACCATCATCTACAACCCCTTCTCCACCCCCGCAGATGGTGAGGCAAGGCACAGCCGTTAGAAATTGCTTGTGTGACTGTACATGAATGTGCTGCCAGCACCAGAGTGAGTTGCTTTCTGACTCGAGGAAAAACCCACACTCAACTTAGATGTGCTGTGTATGTGTGTTGACCTGAGCAGCCAAGGTGGTGCCTGAGGAGATCACCCCACTGGTTCCAGCTGTGGTTGGAGAAAAGGCAGCAGACGACCTGACGTGTTACGTCCTGGAAACGCTGCTCAAGTACATGGTCATTCAGGTGAGGTTAACTGCCTTGCTTTCACATCAGCTGTTATGTATGTATTATAATTGTATATTTGTATTATTATTATTTATCTTATTTAATTTTTTTCTAGTGTAATGTGTGCACTTGTATTTAATCCTTAATTAATTAACAGTCTTTTACTTAAAGCTGCAGTTCGTAGAATCGTTCTTTCTTTCTTTCTTTCGTCTTTATTCTTTTTACATGTAATATTTCTTGAGCCTCTGTATCACAAGTATTGTCTGCTGGGATAAATAAAGTATTTCTGATTCTGATGAAACCAATGGCTTGTTGTTCATGTTACAAAGTGTTATCCAAAGGCAGCTATACATTACAAAATCAAATATATAGAGTCTTTGCCAGAGAATAAATTAGTTTAAGAAACTGAAACACAAGAACAAGTTAAAAGTTACTTCAAATCAGGGAAGGCTCTCTGATCAAAGTGTGTTTTAAGAAGTGATTTAAATATTGTCACAGAGTCGTTCATTCTCTCTAACTTGTAGTAGATTTATGTTTGTTTGTAGTTTATTAAAATAACTTATACTTACATTTTTTAACCTGTTACCTTCCAGCCACCGAAGGCGATCCTAAAACTAAGGCTGCTGTCACACTGGGATAGTCCCGGACTCGAGCCGAATGATTAGAAAACATTGGATAAATTCATCACCTTGATTTGGCTCTGTTTGCATTCACAGCGCACTTTGAATTGCTCCAAAATGACAGGAAAGCTGCTAGTTACTGATGCACTATAATTTGGATTGTACAGCTTCACCAGTAATTTTGAAAAGTTTTAGTCACCCTGCATTTTAGATCTTATTTTATTTTATTGACTATTATTACATCATTGTTTTTGTCAACAGCACTTTTTCTGCTGACTAAAACTACACTATCAAGTAATACTTAATGTCTGTTTCCAAAACAACCTTGTAAGTCTTTGTGCTGTTCATCTCACCAGGCATCCAGTTTAGAGTGGAAGCAAAAGGAGAACCAGGATACGGGCTTCAGGTTTCTCTTCAGCCTTTTCAAGAAGTACTACCTACCACATCTGTTTCCCTCCTTCACCAAGCTCACGAACCTCTACAAGCCTTTGTTAGGTATGCTCACACTGAGGACAGACAATGCATTGCTCACAGTTATTCTCATTAAATGTACATCAAATAAAGAATTGTCAAAAAAAAAAATGTTGAAGTGTCATTTCCATTTACCTACAAAAAAACAAAATATACCTGGGACTAATTTCTTGTCCCGGCCTCCTCCTTCCTCTCTCCTTTCTGCCTGGGTCAGACCTCCCCCACCACCGACCCAAACCACTGTATGTGCCAGTGACGCGGAACAACGAGAGCACCTTCTGCACCAGGGACCAGTACCTTGCACCTCGTGTGGCCTTCATCACATGGCTGGTCACTTTCTTCCTGGAGAAGAAATATATCAGCACTGCAGCGCAGAGTGCCAAGAATGGTACGGAGGTCATTCCCAAACTCATCCAGGTGAGGTTTCATTTTCATCCATGTTACGAAGAATAAAATCACTGATGAAGATGACTTTTTACACCAACATTGTGTGTGTTTTATACCTGTGTGTGCTATTTTGGTAAGAATCGGATATTATTTGATTCCAAAACAGTTTATATTACTTCAAGAATAAAAAAGCAAAAAAAAATTTCATTTCTGTCCTGATAATGTGATGCGATGCATCATATTTAGACAGCTAATTTGCATTGAGTCTCTGGTGTCCAGTTATTGATTTTTGCGGCGGCGTCACTGAAGCATGTTATTAATCATTTAATTTCTGTGATGTCAGACTGTCACTGCAGGCGGTAACAGCCAGGAGAAGGACAAGAGTTCTGATGGGGACACAAATACACCAGCAGGGGAGCCAGAGAAGAGCCACTTCAACAGCAGCACTCTGTCCGCCCGCCGGCCCAGCGATTCTAGTGTGTGTAGCATCGAAGAAGAGCACCGTCAAGTCTACGACATGGTGCAGGCCATTTTACTGGCAACCAGGGATAACGTTAACTTTGTCAACGAAGTCTTCCATCAGGTACAGTGGGATTGGCAACTATTTTTGTATTTTTATTTAGTGCTTGAGCAAGTACTAAACCAGAGATGGGCAAATTTTATCACAGCAGGGGCCACAAGTATGCAATTGTCTGATCCGAGAGCCACATTATCAATATCATTATTTAGAATAATGATCAATCTAAGCATTAATGCAGGAAAGAACAAGGGGTGTGTGTGTGTGTGTGTGTTTGTTGTCATTTTGTATATTTTTGTAGTCATTGTGTATATTTCGTTCTCATTTTGCATGTCGTTGATTCGGAGTCATTTGTTTATTTTTTTTATCACTTTGTGTGTTTTTGTTCTCATTTTGTACAATTTTCTGTCATTTTGAGCATTTTTTGTCATTCTTGGTTTTTGGAGTCATTTTGTGTAATTTGTTGTCCTTTAGTGTCTTTTTCGTGTCCTCTGTAATTTCTTTGATTTTTTGGAGTCATTTTGTGTAAATTTGTTGTTTAATGTTTTTTATTTTATTTTTTTAAATTATCTTCATTTTGTACCTTTTGTTGTCCTTTGGTATATTTTTCTTGCCCTTTTGTGTGTTTCTTGGTGTAATTTTGTGTATATTTGTTGTTTAATGTTTTTTTTTAATTTATTAGTATTATTCATTTTGTGCCTGTACTCTGGGGGCTGCACATAATGATCCAGAGCTGTCAGTTGCCATGTCTGTCCTAAACAATACTGGCACGACACTACAGTACTTTGTGCTATGGCGCCCTCTGCTGGTTGATTAAGGCTGAACAGATCAGGAAAAATGTTGATATTAGAAGCTTATTTCTCTCTGCAGGCTTTCTTGCTGCCATCCTGTGAAGCATTGGCAACTGGGAAGGTCATCAAAGTCTACAGGAAATGGATCTTGCTGGAGAAACCGGCCTTCATGACGGAGCCAGACACACCTGCACAGGAGGATGAAGTGGATAACAGCTCTGAACAGAGAATAAACTCAGAGATAATCAGCATGCACGCACAAGTAACTTTTTCACACTGTCAAATTAGACCCTTTTTGAATAGATTGATAGCATCTGTAAAGTTGAAATTATATGATTTTTTTTGTTGTCTTTGAGTGTGTTCTGTTTTCTAATTGACTAATTTCCTATTCTGCTAGATGCTGGAGAGTCACGGTCACAAACGGTCGTCGAGTTGGGGGAGGACGTACTCCTTCAGCAGTGCCATCAATCGGGGTTTTCTCACTGAGGAGCAGAATAGGGATATTAAGGCTGGCATCCAGCCCACACTACAGGTCCGCCTCCACCTTAATGTTCACATGCAACAATAAGGCTGAATTTCATAATGTATTTATTGTATATCATTCTTTTCTGGTTTTGCCTTTACATCCATTTGTAGGTGTTCCTGACCAACTCATCTAATGTATTCCTGTTGGAACCATGCCAGGATGTACCAAAACTCTTAGATAATCAGGTGGAAGTCTGCAAAGGTGTTCTTAGCATCTACAGGCATATGATCATGGAGCACACTATGAATACACAAACTTGGTCAGCACAATGTTTTATAGCATTTCTTTGATGTGGTTAAAACGTATTATTATGATTCTTTGTTTTTAATTTGGATGCACTCTGCTGTCTTTGCAGGGAGCAGCTACTGCAGGTACTACTGAGAATCACTGAGGCTGTGATGAAAAGACCACTGGAAAACCAAAGAAAAGACAGCTTTGCTGAAAGTTTAGCATCTATATTATTCAGGGTACGTCGTCATAACCTACAGCTTTTTTTTAAAGTCTGTGTGTTATTTTTTAATCTTTATTTAACCAGGAGACTCTCATTGAGAGTAATTTATTTTTCAAGAGGCTCCTGGAAGTGTTTAGGTTTAGGTCAGTGGCTATCAACCTTTTTTGGGTTGTCAAAAATGTCTGGCGACCCCAGAAACATTTATTTTTTCTACAATTAGTTTTTGATCATGTTTATTAAAGTGTTTCACAAAATGCGATGCTTAAGATATTTTTATACTGAATTTTATTTGCGAAAGTATAGAATACAGTTGTCTGATATTTATTGTGTAAGTGAGGTGTTTTTTTGAAAGATAATAATATTTTTAGAAATGCAATTTCAATCAGTAGTTTTTATTTTATTTTATTATTTTATTACCAAATGCTAGACATTTCAGACGACCCAGTTTATACTCACTCAGATCTGATCCACTTCATAACCTGTCCTGACCAGGTTAGGTGTTCAGCTTAACTTTAAAATGATGAATAATTAAAATCCATAATCCAGACCAAACACAACACTGTTGTTACAGAAAAGGCAGGAATGAAAGAACCCAGGCAGGAAGCTGCTGACACTGTTAATGCGTAAAAGCTTGAGATTATTATATGATATTAATCCATTGGATGATAAACAGACAGTGCTCTGATCAGTTTCACATGTGTTTCTATTTAGGTAGACCTCTTTTTATCACACACACACACTGGGATGAGAGCACATTTCATCAGCTGACTGTAGATCAGTCCATCATATGTAAATCTGTATATTTCCTAAAGGATGTTATTAGTAAATTAAAGGATTGCATTTATCCATTTTCTAAGAGAACTGATTGGTCAGGAGGTGGGGCTTTGGCGCTCGCATTCGATTCCAGCCAGAACTGAAACCTGGTCCCGACCAGGTTAGCCGTTCAGCCTAAATTACCATGGTGATTTAGCTCCGTAAGACGTTAGCGAGCTTCATAAGACAGCACACACTGATTAAATCCCCGAAGTTAGCACGATAAGGGGTAATCTAGCGTCGTAGTGTACGTAGTATACTGTGTTAATGTCAATGTTTGATTTTAATCAGTTTGTGGTGTGGACGTTACTCTACTATTCAATCTGTCCATGTAAATGTACGTGTTCCTTTCTCCTTCTACATCCAGACTATCATTGTGGCATGGGTACGAGCCAACCTGTGCGTCTTCATCTCCCGGGAGTTGTGGGAAGAGCTGCTGGAAGTGCTGTCCTCTCTTACCTGCTGGGAGGAGCTGGTGACGGAATGGGCCAGCATCATGGACTCACTAACTGTTGTGCTGGCACGCACCGTTTACGGCCTGGACATGGCCAACCTCCCACTGGAAAAACTCAGCGAACAGAAGGAGAAGAAGCAGAGAGGACGTGGTGAGGGGGAAGACTGAATTTAACTTTATATTAAATATTAACTTTAGGGGATTTTACATTTTTTTTTTTTCCTTTTTTGTAGCCAATGCTGGTCACTTGTCCAATTACTACTATAAATGCAGATTATGCTCCTTTAGCCTCTTCTATTGAATGAAAAGAATTGAAAATATAGATTTTGAACAAATAGAATCCAAAATGTACCTAACATGTTCAATCCACATAAGAAAACCGGCTACTGTTCCAAACAATCAGTTAAAAAGAAAAGAATTATACTATGGTTTTCCAGCTAAAGTACAAAGACGAGTACTCAGGTTTGTGTGTACTCACCAATACCAAGTACGGATACAAGGACCTGATTTTGCTTTCTTTTGTTTCAGTTTTATTCTCACACTCTCTAACCTTTAGTGTTTCCACACTGCCGACACTGTTTTATTTATTTTTTTGTTTTTTTTTACACAACTAATCTGCCTAATTGATCAATCAAATCTAATTTGTTGAGGATACAATTATATATATATTTTTTTTACAAGTACAAGAACACACCTCAGTATCACGCCCAATACCTGGTGTTAGTATAGTCGCACCCCTAGTCATTTCCAGTGCTGGTAATTTAGCGGCAGTGTTATAAATACGGGTTGAATTTGTTTCTTCAGCACTGTATATCACTTATTGTAGCCAGAACAATAGTGATCTTTTAATTGTATGTTAAGTTGAGGTTTTGTTTGTTCAGCCAAGGTTTTTCAGGAAATTTTTATCTCCCGAAATTATTACATGGAATTCAAGTGAAACTTCAAAGGAACCATCAAAGACGATCAGCAGAAGTGACGAAGACTGGCAGTTGACAGTCGAAACATGTCGGGAGATAAACATTTCCTGAAAAACCTTGTCTGATTAAACGTAACCTCAACTTAACATACTTTTAAAAGAAGACAATTAATATTGCTGGAACTAATAAAAGAAACAAGTTTCCATTCAAAAAAACAAAACAAAATGATAAAAACATAATCATCATTGGGTAATATACTACAGTATATGTACATGTATTGTAAATCAATACCCCTTTTACCACTTTTTTTTTTTCATTCTCTCTGTCCTAAAGTTATAATGTAAATATATAACACCTAAAGGTGTGAAGTGATTATAAAATTATAACAGGCTAGTCAATGCTTTCTTTCTGTTGTTTCTCATCATCAGCCGTTATGCAGGATCCTCAGAAATCAGCTGCGGTTGCTCGATCTTTCTCACTGAGTTGGAGGAACCAGGCAGAGCAGGGTGGGCCTGGAGCACAGGAGCCCATGAGAATCCGCTCAGCGACCACGTCGGGGGCGCCTGGTGTGGAGAAGGCTCGCAACAATGTCCGACAGAAGGCTTCGGGTGAGTACCTAGGATGGGAGCTAGCCGTTGTTGCTATTGGCGTTTGTTGCTATAGGTGTTAATGGTCATTCTATCAAAGCCGACAAATGTTAAACCGAAAGGTACGGCTTCTACTTCTTTTTCTATGAGGTTTTCATCTCTGACTGTGTGAGACACACAAACTGATAAGCCTCTGAAGCACAGCTTTAGACCAAAGGTCTTTATTACACATATTTATTGAGTGTAAAAGACCGCAGACAGCTCTGTGTGCACACCGGCCCAGGTGGCCTTGAAAGACACGACACCAAAAGACAAAAGAGCCAGCAGATGGCTCCTATTGTCCACGATGCATGTCACTGTCTAACGTCAACACGTTCCCATGTCAGCTGGAACGTAGGCGGAGAACAAAATCCCCTCCGACAGCATGTCAAAGGCTGGATTTGGGTGTTATCTGATTGGAAAGTGGCAGGCTAATTACAAGTTGAGCTGGGAGGCAGCAGATTGGGAGTAGCTTGTCTTAATTTGGTCTAGACAGGATCTTAATGAGGGGGATAAAGGATGAAGATGATCAGTTTTTGTTTGCTGACCTTCCACCTTCACAGATACACTGACACTCTGATACGATGAGCTTGTTCAAAAGAGAGCAGATGTTTTAGTGTATGATGGATGGAGTTTTACACATTTCTGCCTCCATTTACATACACCAGGAGTGCAGAGGAAGCCTAAATCCTTAATAGACATTGTAACTAACCTCAAGATTCTTGTAAACCTAACTTTTTCTGTAACATTCAACAATTTTCTTTAATTACTTTGAGGACTGAGATGATAAAGACAATCACAGCATTAAGTGGAGTGCACTATTTACAAGGCGATTCATAACTTCCTGAATATTTAAGTCATTTATCATTCAAAGGTTCACAAAACAATCAAAATGCAGATAGTCTTTATAATTAATTAGCAATCCTTCATGCAGAAAACATATTTAACTCCTCTGAATGTTTTGCAATCTTTTCCTTTCAGCACACATTATTATTGTAAGCAGCAGATACCTGGCCTTTTACACTGATAAATAATTGCACACAAATGTAATTTATGTGAGTTGGAATTGTTTACAGTAGCTTTCACAGGAGCTCAGTTCAAAGTTCAATCAGGTGGAAAATTGTAAATAAAAAAAAGAAAGAAATTAACACCTTGGTTTTTTGTTGGTTCACTTCCACTCCACATCGTCTAAATTGGACCAATCCACTGCCAGGGCAACAAGGTTTTAGCTAAATGATGTCATATTAACAGTTATAGCACATTTCCCATCACATTACGGCACACCGTCCTGAACACATCCCTATGTCGAGAAATAGATTATTCCCGCACTGAGACGAATGTAATGTTACGACAAAAAAAGAAAAAGAATGGTTTGATGCTCCTGCTATAGATGGAGATATTACACATTTTGTCAATTGAAATATTTTGGACTCAATAATTTCTTTTAAAATTGTTTAGCGCTCTTCATAATCTTTTTTTTTTTTTAATATTCTAATTTCTAATGTTACCCTAATAAAGGTCCTCTGACCAAAAGCTTGGCAATTATTTATTTTTTTACTTGCATTGATCCAAGTGTGCAGATCTCTTTTTTACACAAATATGTTTTAAGCTCTGGCAGATTTAAGTCGTGAGTATGGTGATTCTACTTCTGCTATTCTAATTTAAACACACTTTATTTTTAGTGCTGCCTCATGAAGCTTTATCAACAAGTAGTAGCATAATATTATTTTTATTTTTCTATTGTCTTTTGTATGTACATAAATGTGGACATTAAGAGGTTCCCTTCCTTTTCTTTTGCCTAATTGGATTTCTCACACATTGATCTTCAAAGGCCTCACAACCCCCTTCCTCAAGAGAAGGCCCACACATCAATTACACAGTGGTTTTTGATAGTTTCTTTAAGAGTGTAATTAATGCTCATTAATATGCATACAGGGGAAGCAGCAGCGGGCTGCAGTGGAGGCGATGTATTTCTCTCTCACTGAAAGGCATAATTAAAGTGTGCTGAAAGCAGTGAATAAAGTCTCTTTGAGATTAGCCCTCAAGTGCAATTCAGACACAATGGCATTGCCCTGCACAGAAGACTGTCAAAACTTTAGCTGCACTCAAACATGCAAATACATTCAAATATTGTCCTGAGCTCAGGCCTTGATTACAATGGACACGTCATATTATTAAAACCTGTTACTTATTGGATTACAGAGATGCAGACGACTCTGTTTCTCAATCTTTGGCATGAGTGACACTAAGATCATTTTTCAACTGTTAAAAAAATGTATATTGTGCCATAAAAAAACAACATTGTACCTATCGTATAAAACAGTGTCAAATGGGGTACCCCTCGAGGTACGTGACTGCACTACAGGGGGTACTTGAGCGAGAGAGAGATGAAAGCATTAGAAATATGGGTTTATAATGTTTATTTTTAGTTAAAAATTATAATAATATTAAAAATTACCAGCAACTCACAAAATGACATCAAAAACACAAAATAAGTTGATATATAATAATGAATAATAAAAAGAACGGACGGACAACAACAACAAAATACATAAAATGACACCAAAAACACACACACTAAGAGAGACAAATACTTGACAGCAATGCACAAAATGACAACAAAGACACACTAAATGAGAGAAAAATACACAAGATCACTACAAAATACAGAAAAATAACAGAGAAACATACAAAGCGACACAAGAAACAACCAAACGACACCAAAAACACACATGCACTGAGAGAGTCATTTAAAATAATACCAACAACACACAAAAACGACAACAAAAACACACAAAATAAGTGAACAATTTACTGAATAATGAAAAAAACAGACAAACAACACAGAAACACACAAAACGACAACAAAAACACACAAAATAATGATGGAATTATCTTGATTAGAAGATGAACTGAAAATGCAGTTCCCACATTAGGAAGGAGATGACCAGAAATGATAAACACTTTCGAAATAAATCTATTCAGGAAGCACTAAATATTGATTCATTCCACTTATTTACAAAATTACATTCTTCAAAATGTGTGTTATCACTCATTATTATATTCTATAGTTGTTTTTTCATAGTATTTTGAGTAAAATGTGGTAGTCAGACAAAGGGGGTACTTGCATTCAAAAGTGTTTTTACTTTACCCAAAAAAGTTTGAGAACCACTAATATAAAGACGAAATTAAAAAAAAGATTTATTATTAAAATAAAATTAAAATTAAGCTTGCATGGAGATGAGAAGAAAAACTCCCTTTTTACAGAAGATTTAGACTTGGTGTTTGCAGACATAAATATTGGAAATATTTAAAATTCACAGAATTACTAGTTTTTCAGCATTTTGACTGATTTTTAAAGACCCACAGAATATTTTGTACTGTGACAATAACTGAAACCTGACACCAGATTCTTTTATTTTTTTTATTTATTTATTCAGTTCATTTCCGACATGGTTGCAATCACAGAAATTCACTTTGACATTCAGAGCAGAAATCACATTGTCCGTTCTTTTTTTTTTTTTTTTTTTTTTTTTTTGTCTTTTTGCATGCCGGAAAGGGCGACGGAAAAAAGCATTCTGAAAGGTTAAAGTCTCTATTTTCGTCAGAAAAAAATGTTTGTAGCTTGTTTAGTTCGAGTTTTAGTATATCACTGTAGCAAAACCATTATAAAGTGTTTTTTTTATCATACCCTTTAATGCACTTTAGCTTTTTTTGCAATGCATATTTTGTTTTATTTGAAGGGATAATATAAATGAAAATCATTGTTGTGTTTTTTGAGAAGCAAAGCCTACTGGAATAAAAAAATGTCATTATATTCACTAAACATTTACTTTCTTTAAAAAACTTCTTTAAATAGCTCTAGGCTATTTATGCACTATTAAAAAAATTAGTGAAAAAATTAACAACCGCATTCGACGTTCGGCCAAGCGTTTTTATTTTATTCGGCTTTGAATTGGGCCTCAAATTTTCATTTCGGTACATCCCTAGTAACTTCCTCTTCCTCCCGACACGCAGAGATAACCTGTTTGGCTCGGTTAGTTAATGGTTTTATCTCACCATCGCAACATTATCAATAATCCACTCAGGTCCACACATTTTCTGTGTTGGTATGTGGTGCTGTGAGCTGCTGGATCATTCACAATATCACTCCGTAGCGCCATAATCTCACTTGTTCCTGCTTCTCCCTCGTTAGCTAATGGAAGCATCAGTAGCTTATTTCACGTCTAAAGGTGCGCTGCTGCCATCTTCAGGGCACCAGGTGGTCACTACTTCATTCTACAGCTTAGATATTCATGAGGGACCTCCGCCAGGGTGTATTCTAGTAATCTCCGTGAATTATCCCGTCAATGGCACTCAGTGAGTTTAGTCACATATGTAAATAAAGCCATTTCTCTGACTGTTTCCTTTTTAATTGGAGAAATCAAATCAAAGCAAATGCCTTTGCTGCTGTTATTCAATATTTTCTTTTTTGCATCTTTTTTCCTCCCTTTCTTTTCTTTTCTCTTCTTCTTTCTCTCTCCCTGATGGAAGCTAAGCGAAGCCAGTCCATCAGCAACTGTGTTCACCTGTACGAGGCTTTGCCCGCTACTAAAAGTGTTCCAATGCTGCTCCACACTGTGAGCTCTTTCTTGCCTGGTATCTCTTCCGGTAACTCTGCTTGCTCTCACAGACTCTCAGGTAAAGTGTGTTCTGAGAGCTGCATGCATTGGTGTGTGTCTGTGTGTGTTGCGTTTGTCCTGCGTATTCCCTCATTTGTTCAAGTGCTTCCCACTTGGAGTATTTATTGTGACACAGCTTTGTATTAATAAGGTTATGGTCTGGTTTGCAGAACATTAACACAAAGCCTTACAAATATTTGCACCATCACTACTTGTCTGCATGTTTTTCTCTGTGTTCTCTTTGCATGTAAACTGACTCCTTAAAATCCTAAGAACCGCCACCAGTTTACGTCCATTACCAGATTTCTTTTGTACCCATTGTGACGCTTCATGAACTTCTGTCTTTGTTCTACCTGTCAGATGTGGAGGAGTGTCAGCTGTCTGAATGTGGAGCAGAAGAGGAGCTTGGAGGCAGAGAAAGCCCTCTGCCACGTAGCAGCAGCACCTCAGACATCACCCAACAGCTGTCTGATACCATACCAGGTACACCAACACGTAATTACAATGTTGTCAATACCTTTTCATCTCTTTTATTGCAATGCTTGTAAAACAATTCTAAATAAAAAAAATATTTTCAAGTAACACAAGCCAAAATATTCATTCATTAATGTTTATTTGTAATTTATTCATTGAAATAAAAATAATCACAGTGTTTTATCCAAGTAAGTTTAAGAAATTATATTTTTGTTTTCAATTTTCTCGTTTATGTTTAAAAAAAAATATATACATTTGTATCAGCATTCATTCATCCAATAAAATAATAAAAAATAGAAAGAGTTGTTAAGACAATTAAAAAAATATATTAAATATAAGTTTGTTTTTTTTTTTACTATATAATATGAATATTAAAATATGTATATTTAAAAAATAATAATCCATGTGCACCCTACAATACAGTTTGGTGTTGCTACCAGCTTAGTTTTTTTAGGCCAGGCTACCAGACTCAAAACACTCACTTTGTTTTTGTTCTTGTTGTATAATCTACGGATGTGTACGCATTGATGCTCTGAGCCCGATTTTTGATTTTGGGGCCCCAAAAGATAAAAAAAAAAAATGAAAAAGATAGTCGATTTGTCATTTATTTGCGAGTCAAATATTAAGACGGTTGGTGATACAGAATCCTTTCACATACTACTCCGTGTGTGCCACGAGGGTGCTCGTTTTACTCGGTGGAACCAAGTAATTTGACTGAATTCTCGGGAACATGTTACGTGCTATTTGACACTGAGACGTTCCGCGGGCCCGGCCATAGTTCATTTGAACTTGTTAAGGTTAGTGTTAGTTACCAACCCTGATCACTCAGGCTACTTGGACACAACCCCAATAGGTTGACATTTAAATGTAGATTCAACACACAAATGTTGATTATCACATTCACACACATAAACTGCCTTTGTTGCATTTGACATGTGCGTTGTCTACAGGTGTGATGCATTTTATCCTTTTAAAATCCAACTGATAGATGTCATTTATGCATGTTATTTACCTTTCAGCCCAGAAGAGGGAGTCCTCGCCCACTTCCTGTGGTTCAGATGGCAGGACATCTGAGGGCAGGACAGAGAGCAGTGAGCCACCAGTGGTAAGAGGCTTCATTGGATTCCAGAGCCAAAGCAAAGAACCCAGAATTGTTTTGAAAAGCTTTCCCTCTTATATCATTGTTCAGATCTACATTAGACAGAGCAGCAGTCCTGCTGAGACGGATCAACATGCCGAAGGACACATAAACCTCCAAAGGCCTAAACTCAGAGAGAAAAGTTTGTTTGTCTTTTATTCTGAAATGATAATTCCATTCATGTAGTTTTATTATCTGCCTCATGTAAAATAAAGAAATACAGTAAATCAAATTTGTCAGAATTATCCCCCCCTTTTATGCATTTTTTTTAACCATACCAAGGTGAGAGTGTCAGTAGTGAGACATCCAACGGCTACCTCAATGAAGCTGAAATCACCTGGGCGGCTTTTGATGAAGAGGCTGATACTCAATCCACACAGTCAGCCCATATTGATGTGACAGCAGACCCCCACAGCCAGGGGAGTCTGCTACTCAGCCACAACGAGGCTCTGGCAGGTACTGAAACACCAATGAATTTTGATGGGCTACATGTTGAGTTCATTAGGGGATTGCTTTATAAAACTCAACTGTTTTATAAAACTGATTCTCAGCTTGTGTTTTTTTTCCTCATTTTGTTTTTGTTCTGGACTTCACTACATTTGTGTGAATCAAATTTGTGTTTGTGAGAAAATATGGACAGTTTATTTCAGCATGTGCCTCCTCCATCATTGTGTTCTGTTCAAACTCAGTCCCAACCATTCTGTGACATAAACTCTTACATTGTGATCACGGTCTCCCCCTGCTCCGCTCCTTATCCCTGTCCGCTTGTTGTTTTTAGGTCCTGAGTGTGCCTTTCCTCCCCATTCTGCACCCCCGTCCTACCACCAACACTACTACCACCACCAAAACCACTACCAATACCCCCAGAATCCCCCAGCATCACCAGCCCTGCTGGTCCACCCCCTGGACGACAACATGCATCAGTCTGTCTTACACATGCCACATCACATGGGTACTGTTGCTCATGCATTAAGACTACCAGTTTATAATAGTTTGAATCACCATGTTCAACATTTCCTCCTTTTCTTTAATGTTTTCAGTAGGGGTGGTGAAAATAATTGATAATTGTTTTACAATATTTTTCTTCAAATTGTAATGCAAACCAGGTGAGTCCTCCTAATTTAGATATTTCAATTACACTGTACAATACTGAAGGTACTGTGATGTGTTACTCAAAACAAGTCAATAATTCAGCAGCTGACTGATGTTAAATAAAAGATCAATAATCGAAAATCAGTTTGCAATTGAATCGAAACTTCAATAATTAAAATCTAATTGGGAAATATGGCTGATTAACCACCCCTACCTAGTTTTCAGACGTGCGTATCCACTATGTTACAGTTGTTTCCATTTGATATTCATTCATGTTCATTTCAACTTATCACTGTGTGAACTGTTTTATTGATACATTTGGATAGTATTGGATCACTACCATAAATGTGTCATTTCCCAGCCTTCATTTCCTTTTATGTTTCTTACTCTGCTGCCCACTAGGTGACGCTGTCGTTTCACAATTCATCTATGATGGTACTACATACACAGCATACCTCTTTTTCAAACATGTTTCATTTGTAAATGTTTCAAGTAAAATGAGTATGTCATGTTTGGCTGTGAAAATTAATATAAACTCTACTGATTTGTCAGCAGCTGTTGACATTAAGGATTTAATAATTTTTTTGCAATCATGTCAGATTTTACCCTACAAGGCTTCAAACTTCTGAATCTGTAATTTGGAGTTTATTGAAATCAAAATGAATGTATTAAAGATTTATGAAAATGAATGAAAATTGCAACCAAAAAAAGGGATAATTCATCCTGTATGATTTATAATTTCTATGATTTTTGTATTTAAGGAATCTTAACACCATGATAAAGTATTAAATGATGTAAAAAGAAGTTAATGTTTACTGATCAACCATAGCGTTCACCCCCTGCTGAGATTTAGTAGGACTTTTCCCCTGGCCCACACATAACCGTAATGCACTGTGTTTATAAACTTTCCATCACAACTAACAATAACTTTTTTGCCATTTTGAGCTCATACAGCTTGTTGACTACAAGCTACAAAAAAACATTTATTGGGCTGAGAAACCTAAACCTTCCTAAACACTCTCTGTTGACATGCAGATAGCAGTGAGTATCTGGCTGATGATGTCAGTATCATTGCTGGTGGCACTCTGACTGGTTGGCATCCTGACTCCGCCTTTGTCTTGTGGAGAAGGATTTTGGGAATCCTTGGAGACGTCAACAGCATCCGCTGTCCCAAAATCCACGCCAAGGTCTTCACATACCTTTATGAGCTGTGGCACAAGCTGGCAAAGGTATGAAAAATAGATCCTCAAATATTTGTCTTAAGTATGTTTTGACAATATAATTAGATATGTATTTAGACTGTTTTCAGTTTTTTCATATTTGCTGACAGACATTAATAAGTTTTGTTCCATGTATTTGCAGATCAGGGACAATCTCGGGGTCAGTGTGGACAACCAGTCCTCTCCTCCCCAACCTGCCTTCATCCCTCCCCTTCGAATGCTCGCATCCTGGCTCTTCAGGGTAAGAACAGCAGAGGCGTACTGGCAATCCAAGCCCTGGTTATATTTTTACTGCTCACATAATCAGTTATTGAAGTAATTGTGGATAATTCTTTCAAAGTAATTATTATGAAATATATTTTAGACATATATCAAGGTTCTCCTATTATATAGAAATAGAGAATCGTATAACTTGCTCCTATATCCTTTGTGTCGATTAGTTGGTTACATTATATTATCCCTTTAGTCAACTTTTATCACAACGAGGGCCACAAAAATGTGGTTGTCTAGTCTGAGGGCCACAATATCAAAATTCTTGTCCTCATTTAGATGAATGACCAATCTGAACATTAATACTGGAAAGAACAAAGCAAAAACACTGCAACCAAAACAAATGACACAACAAACACACAAAGTTACAAAACACACACACACACACACACAGATATAGTTGGATATATATGCAAATATGTCATCTACAACATAAGTCAAGGAATCGAAGGGGCGGAATATATAAACATCTTTCATTTTGTGTGTTTTTGATGCTGTTTTGTGTGAATTTTTTTAAGCCTTTTTGGTCTGTTTTTCTGTCATTGTGTCTTTGAGTCATTTTTGTTTTGAATGGAGATATAGACTCACTTCGGTGTCTCTGCCCACCCTCCACAGGCAACCATGCTGCCGGCAGAGTACAAAGTAGGCAAGCTGCAGGCCTACAAGCTGATCTGTGAGATGATGACCCGGCACCAGGACGTGCTCCCCAACAGTGACTTTTTAGTGCACCTTTACTACATCATGCACAGGGGCTTCACCAGTGATGATCAGGTACGACCAGCAGGTGGCTCTAATAGGAAGAATGTCTGCTCCTATTTTTTCAATCCACTAGGTGGCACACAAGTCAATCTCAAGCACAGTTGCCCAACATTTTTTTAGTTTTTAAGTGAAATATGGTATGACTGTTATTTTATTTTGCTTGGGTGTATTCATAATGACTGTGCAGGCTAAAACATTTTGGGAATTATCTGGAGACGGGTTAGTGTGAGGACTGCAGTGTGCAGATGTATTGTGACCCTTTAACCACACCCTTTCTCCTATTAAACCTGGAATCCTGAGGCTCCCTCTTCTTGCGACTCAATTGCAATAGATGAAATCGGCGCTAAAGTAAAGAACAAAAAAGTTGGTCAGTGTGTGCAATAATAAGCCTTTGATAAGTATCTGACCTCCTGGCTGGATTTCTGTTGCACCCTGGCAGCCTGACAAGCTTATTTGAATGTTTTCCATGTTGTTAAATAATGTTTGGAGCTCCTGCTGCGGATATGTGATTAATTAAGGACTGACGTCTGTCGTGCTCCGTTAGACATGTTGGCCTGGGGGGGGGGCTGAGTCCCACAGTAGACCGGACAGCCCGCCCACCCATGTATAGAGCAAATGTGTTGAAGGGAGTAGAGGAGGTGGAGCTTGGGGAACGAAGAGTAGTCCCCCCCCCCATCATAGTTCCCCACTAAGGGACTGGGCAGCATTCTCCTGCTTTTGTTGTTGCTCTGAATTATGCGTGTTGGGGGGGTGGAGTGGGGCTGGCCACTGAAGCATGCTCAAATTGGCCGGAGAAAAGAGTCCTCACGCCACACAATAGAGGACAGCCGCACGCCTGCTTATCATAAGAAAGTGGATTTTAGTCTCCCCTTCCTTTCTGCCTGCACCCCAACGACCCTGTTACAAGAGAGGAATAAAAATATTGTTTGGTATTTTTAGTCACTACAAAAACGACCTGTTCAATCAAGGTAGACTTTTGTTGTTTTTTTTTTTTTTGTTTTTTCAACAACTTGTTCATCAATATAACTAAACTGACCTTTAACAGCTGTCACCTGTAAACAAGAATGGGGAACCCCAGAGTTAAAATCTACTAAGCTTCCAGGCAAAATGACAGTTCTCTTTGGAGGGAATCTCCTTCCAACTGACAGCGTACCAAGGTCAGAGCTATTGTCCTGATTGTGTCACTCCGGTCACTGGTCTCACAAAGGCATGGTCGTCCCACAAAGGCAGTAATCTATCTAATAACTGCTCAATCTGTGCCTTTTTAATTCCTGCAAGTACAGTTTTGCATGAATCCTCTGTGTTTCGTAGGAGTAAAGATGCATCGAGTATCATTTTTTTTTATATTAATGAAAACCCCTTGTTGTAAATATCGTAATTTTTTTTCCTAATCTTTACCTCATCTGCCACCTTTTGTTCACAAACTCCAGATTAAAATGTAAACTCTGACCTTGAGGTCATCGACGTGGTTGCTAGTTAAAGAAACGCTCTAGCTGCTGGTTATTCACGTGATTTCCACAGTTTGATTTCATGAATTTTAACAGGAATTTACTGTCTCCGCATTAAAGTGTAAAATGTCCGTGAATGTGTCCACTGCTGTTGTGTGTGGTGGTATAGCACAGGAGTGTAAACCCCGCCACCCCAGGGACTAGCAGGTGGAAAGCGTGTGCTTTCCTGGACATGACAAAAAGCCTGAGGTGCCTCCATTCAGAAGTACCTTAATGCACCTTTTGTTGATGTGGGGACCATGCCTTCTGCCACAATGTTATCCACAATTCTCAATTCACAATTATACACACACACACACACACACACACACACACAGCTTAAACCAAGTCCCCTCTACTTAAACACACAATTGAAAGCATTTTGCATTCTGCATTTGTAGCTTCCTCTTAAATGCTTGTTTCAGGCAATCAGAAAACAGTTTGTTGCCTACTAATTACCTCTGACTGCACCACACGTTATACTTCAGAGGTCAATTACCAGCAAAACGAGGGTAAAATGGGCCCTCAATCTGAAAGCTCTTCCTACCAATTTTCTACAAGCAGTGCCGGTGTTGGTTTGTCCTCCCCTCTGTGTTTATTCCATTCACCTTTTGTTCACCTGCATTCCCTGTTTACCAAAGCTTTGGGTGATTAATGTCACGCAGAGATAGCCGGTACAGTGTGTTGGTGTGTGCCTGCGTGTTTGTTAAGCTGCCAGAAAACAGGCTGCTGTTTGAACTGTCCGATTTACACAAGTTTATGGCCAGGAGGGCAGGTGTTTCCAGGCTGGACCTTGCCTTTGTACACAGAAATGTGCATGCAGGTCTCAGATAGGAGAGGGGCCAGTCTTTCTGTCTTTCAGTAATGTTTGAATGCCTCCGTATGCTTTTCTAAACCAATCAGATAAGAATCTATGGTCTGTCAGTGAAGAGTAACTACCTTAATTCTTAGCTGCAGTTTAAATTAAGCAGCTCTATCCAACTTCCTGCATTAAGTATCACACATGTCAGTGATCATAGAGCACCCATCTGCCACCAACCTGAGCAAAAACAATACCTTGGCAGGCTTTAATTACAGGTTTACATGTCTGTGTCCTTTGTCTCCTTCATATCCACTATGAACTATCCATCTGCTGACTGTTTCGTTTCCCACACTCTTGTTTTTTTTATTATTTGGTCTTTCCTTTAGTAGAACTAATGGAGGCTGCACTCTCCTCGGCATGTTTAAAATATCCTACCTGTTGAAGTGCAAAGCTATCTCCTTTTGACATTTCTCACCCAGTTGCCCATTTATAAAAACATCTCCAATACATCTTTACTCCATCAGCCCCAACAAGACACTACACTCACTCAGTTCACAGAATATAACCCCTATTTTATAAGTTTTCTTATCATTTGTGTGTTACATTAGTTTTGTTAGTTGTTTTTTTTTCAACTTTAACATTATTGTTGGTCTTTTTTTAACCACTGTGTGTCACCAGGATGTTTTGAACACCCTCATGCACTCCTGCTCTCCTCGATTCTTCCTCCTCAGCCTTCCCGGGTTCACCATGCTCATCGGAGATTTTATTACAGCCGCCGCAAGCGTTCTTACCTCAATCCACCCGGAGGTAAAAAAAGAAGAAAAAAAACATGCACGAGCCTATTTTTCTTCTTCCTTAAAGGGCAGCTTTTCTCCTGATAAAGAATCTCCAAAATTATTTGTGAAATTTTTTCTCTACGAAACAGAATTATAATTAAAAAAAAAGGTTATATTATACATCTCAAAATTAACAACCAATTGGACAAACTTAAAATTATTTAGACATGTTTAAAAAAATAAGTTAGAGTACAATTATTCTTTAGGATAATTTTTCTTTTTTATTTCATGATTAAAGTTCCAATCAATTTCATCATAGTTTTAACAATACATTTGTAGAGGATAAGTGTTGTTGATTTAGGTTATTATTTGACAGAAATCACAGTTTTGTACATCTTGAATAAAGATCCCATTAATCCACTGAATCCCTCCATTTTTTCCTTGAATCAGTGGGTTGTTTATCTGTCGGTTTAAAGGATGAATTGTGTTTGGTTTTTAATCCAGACTCCAAGGGTGGAGGCTCAAACAGTCCTTGGCTCCCTCGTGTGTTTCCCCAACCTTTACCGTCAGATTCCTGTGCTGCGGCACACGCCAGGCTCCGATGACATCAACGTAGGAAATGAGGACATCAAGGTAAACTCAAAGATGTGTTATAGCGGAAATCCTGTTATGCTATTAACGACTGAAGTCCTCACAGCATGAATAATGTCGTTGACACATCCGTAAGAGGAAGTGATTTTTCTGTTTTTGTCAAATGTGAACTTCCTGCATCAAAAGGTCTGATTATTGACATTTATATTGCTGATCGTTAAACAATTTTTATTTTTTAATTATTTACTTATTTGCAGGATTATCTGGTCAGCATCCTGCTTGATTCGGCCACAAAGGAACACTCTGAAGGGGCGAGGTATGTTATTGATGTAACTGGTCACACAAATCACCTGCCTGAGCAGTTAGTTGTTTGTCTGCGAGAAGAAAACTTGGCCCAACCCAAGGAGAACCTGTAAACTCCACACATAAAAAGTGGGACATTAATCATCCAGGCCAGAGGTGGCGTCCTCAAATGTCATGTATTGCAATTCTTTAATCTCAGTGTGTTTAGTTATTGTACTAGTTGCTCACAAACAACTAATTTGTTGAATTGTGTAAAACAGGCAGCTGTCACCACAGTCATGCAGTTGACTATTTATTTTCCACATCAATACTATGGATTTTCTTGTATGTCATTAAAGAATTTATAGAAATTCCCCAAAAATCCCAAAATGTTTGTAGCTGAAGACCCAAAAAAAAAACCCCTAAATTTTAATCTCTTAAATTGTTTTTAATTTTAATCACAGTAGTTCTCACAAAGACAATCTGACCCCTTTAGTTCTCAAAGGGTTCAGACATCATTTTTATCTTTATTTGTTAATGAGTTCCTCTTGAATATGGAAGAGTTATTTTATTTAAAGTTCCTCATGAGTTGCTAAAATCCTCTTTTAAGGCCTGGCTTAAGTTTTTCACTAGAAGTGAAAGATGAAACATTCTGGAATACCTTATTGGCATTTTTATTTCTTATTCAAATCCATTAAATCTGTGCTTTTCAAGTCCTTAACTGTGTTTGACTTTCTAAGTATGAATTCCTTGCCTTTGTCATTCAGGTGCATTGCTGTGTGCAGTTTGGGGCTCTGGGTGTGTGAGGAGCTAATGCAGAAGAACATTCACCATAAAGTCAAAGAGGCCATCAATGTTTTGGCTGTAACACTTAAGGTTAGTGAGCCGCTGATTTTTGTTACTCAATAATAACGCATTGCTTAGAAATTATTTGCTAAACTATGTGTGCACTTCATTTTCCTAAATGCAGGGCCATTTTTTTTAAAAGCCCCTAACATCATGAAAGGTTTTCATTCCTTCAGCACAAAACTCAGTCTAAGAGAAATTACCAGCCACACTCCCTTTTAAAGAATAGTGCTGGAAGCCCTTTTGGTTTCACCACGCGAGCCTTGCAGCACTTTATCTCAAAAAAAAAAATGATGGTTGATTGCATAAAAAATAGCCTGAACAATTTCAGCATAGTAACAGGAGAAAAAAGTGTGGGGATAAAACATGTCCAGCAAGGTGACTCACAGGTGCATTTTGGAAGAGCCCACTTTCCTCTCTGAGTGAGGAGATACAGACTTCAGTGGAGGCTGTGTTGCTGTGCTTTATTTAATTTTTTTGTCCACCGAAAAAGGCTTTGGGGGGCGCTGGCGTAATTTTCCAGGATGCTTGCTCTCTGTAGATGTGGGCCAAGTTAAGCAGCTACATCTCGCAGCTTCCTGCTCAAGCTGATGCACACACACACACACACTAGCACATGCACACGCACACACAGAGATGTTCTGTTCTCTAATGGAGCAGTAATCACTCCCCTGTACAACTTGACACACAGTCTCAGCTAGCCCCAAAATAGAGGGTAGAGGCTGGGTGTGGGATCCAGGGGGAAGAGTGGCACTGAGAGTCTCTTTTCTAAAAGCAGGTGCTGAACTCTCAGAGCCCCTTTTTGTGTTTGGCCATTTTTGCACTCGCAGCATTGTCTGCCCTTGTTACATGTTGAGAGGCATTCAGCCGGAAAGAAATGGGAAATTCTATTTCTCCACAAAGAATTTCAAATCATGGAAGAAATCCACATTTGTAAGAAAATTGTCAACAGCTCAATTCTCTCCTCCAATGAGCAGCGTAGAAAATGAGCTGGGGATTGTAGTGAAGTGAAATTATGCTGATTATCAGCACAGTAAGTGTAAAACTGAATTTAAGGAAAATTACACTGGATTTTTTCACAGCTGGTGAGTGTTAAAACTTTTACCACTCAGTGTGTGTGTGTGTGTGGATTGGGTTGAAGAAATTAAACGGTACAGGTGATGAATTTCAAACGAGTTACTAAGGTCGACCAAGTTTTAGTTGTTAATTTATAGACAAGTTTGATTATTTCATCATAGCTTGTTGCTACTACAGCATCTATTCAGTAAAAGACTCACGAAAAAATGCACACGCTGAAAAATATCGAACTTGGATGTGAGCAGAATAAAACCTTGACACTACATTGTGTTGTTAATGCTTTTATTAGTTGTAAAAATGGCAGTAGTATTTGTGACAGATGCATAGTATTTGGGGCTTGGGTAATATGCTTTTGTTCTGATTTGATTTTGTCACAATATTTGATTTGATTTATTTTGTGATTTTGATTTATTGCTATTAAATAGTAATGATTATTGTGCTTTTTCATTTTCTTATTTTTCTTATCTAAAAACAAGATATTAGTCATATTAAAAAAACTAAAAAGAAAACAATGCAAATCACAAGTCAAGTCAGTCGGTCGTATTTCAACTACACATGAAAGTGTGCTACACTACATATAGTATTAACCTATGACCAGATATTCAGAGTTTTTTTGGACAATTGGAATACAATTATATGTGGTATGGCAATTATTATATTCATCATCATATCATCAAATGTGTGTTCATGTGTACAATTTGTCATGTTTTAATACATGATGACTGCATTACTCTTTGCACTTTTGAACATGAGTCATGTTAACATACAGATAAGAACCCCGGTTTGAAACTTCAAGGCCAAACTCCCTCACATTCACATTACACACACACACACACACACACACACACACACACACACTATCAAGGACAGATACCAGTGGCACCAGCCTGTCCTCCACTTCCACTGTTGGGAGCATCTGACTCCCTCCTTTTCTTTCTCTCAGGGTGCAACTTTTTTCCCTATCTGTATAAAGCTTAAGCTTTGAAACTGTTAGTCAGTCCGCATATCCGGAGCCAGGGAAGAACCTTTCTGGACCATCCTGTACTCTTTTTCATTTAGCCTTTCCAATATAGAGGATGGGACACTAACCAAGGCATTCCAATAAATGCTCTTGACGTGGTTGAGATATCCAGCAGAATGCACAGCACACCACTGAGAGATGGAGTAATTCTGTGTTCAATCATAGACAGTGTGTCATGTCTCAGGGATGCTTATGCATTGATCGTAATTCATGACCAACAATTTAACAGTACAATGCAAAAATAGGATGACACCCAACTCTTCTATAGCTTAGCTTGTATTTTAATCCAATCTACATCTTAGAATTGTCTGAATATAGTGTTGATATGGATTTTATTTTGATGGTTCTTCTCGCGGTCCCTCGTTTACCCAGTTTGAGAACAAAGCTGTGGCTCAAGTTGCCTGTGAGGTGTTCCATCTGCTCATCTCTCACTGGGAACATCTGCAAAAGTTGGAGTACGCACTCCCGAAGAAAATAATTGAGGTAAGGTTTCTTGTATGTATTGTTTATGCGCAGTTTATCAGAAATATTGTTCACATATCTGTAGCTTCTAAAAGCCAGTCTGCAATAAGTTGTCACTAATGCATATGAATGTAAGCTCCTGGTCCTGTGGCTTCTCCTCCACTTTAGAACACAGGCCTGGCTCAGCTGATGAATAGAAGTGTGTCATCCAATTATCTTTCTCCTTGTTTTGTCCTAACGCAGATCTTTGTGGCCACAATAGCCTTTTTGTTGCCAAGTGCAGAACACTCAACAGTGGAGGCAGACAAAAAGGTACATGTTCGAAAGGAGGAGGGGGGTAGTGAGGGTGTGTGTGGGGGGGAGTAAAATGGCTGAGATCTAAAAGCTCTTTCTCTTTTGAAGGAATGAGGTATTTGCAGAGGAATGTCCTTTTTTCCCCCTGCATCTTCTGTCTTTGAAATCACTTTGATCCAAGGTGTTTTTATTCTAAAAGCATTACCTTAGATGTAGATCTTTACCCAAACAAAGAAAAAGGTTCAAATCTGAAAAAAAATATTGAGCCACTTAATAACCTAAATGCCAAGCAGGTAATACCGTTAGAGAAGGAATTATTCCCCATTTATCATAAAGTACTGCATTAAATCAAAAGCTGGGAAAAATTAATAGCTTTCACTATTTATTTTTTCAATTATGTATTTATTTTTGCTTAGCTTATGCAATAAACAAGTCCCCGACCCCATTTTGAATCGACGCACATGTTGAAAACATCTGATTTTTGCTAGAATAAGAAGACTGACTTTTATATTTGAATCTAAGATGATGGTGTCGCTGCTGCTCTGCCTATTGGACTGGTGCATGGCCGTTCCTTTGAGTCTGCTGCTGGAAGCCATCACCATGCCCTCACTGACGGACCACACTGCCCACAAGGCCCCGCTGCTGGACTACATCTACAGGGTGGGTGGAAAAATGCTCAGATATTCAGTTTTAAAATTTTTTTAGGCTTGAATTTTTGTCGCTTTTTACTGCTTGACACCCATTGTCTCCTAAAACATACGTATTTATTTCCTGCTGACAACAAAGCTTTAACAATCATCCCCCCAACCCATCACCACCACACGAGTTTGCCACTTTAATTACACTCACCTCCAGTGTGACCTCATGACTATGCCTCATTTAACATTATTGTGGTTCAACAGCAATGAAGCACCTACTGTAGCTTGCACACGACTGACATTCATCATATGAAGAAAAGCCCTCACATTGCACTTAGCATTCAGTAGCTTTTGTTTAAAATATGCAAAATATTCTACATTCAGTCCACTCCTCTGTTTTACTCCCTCTTACTCTGTATTTTATGGTCTGACCCAGAGGATGAGGGCAAAGCTTCAGGCACAAATGAATGAGGTATTATTCATTCCCTCCTCTCTGGGCAGATGCGGTCAACGGCAGATCTTTGTAAGGATGTCACCCCTGATAAGAAATGGTCCAATTATTCAAACTGGACCCTTTGTCCACTTGATAAGCTCGGGCAATAAACGCTTGTCCTGGAGATTTGAATGGAATATGTCTTTATATGAGAGCGACTGCAGCTGCTATGGAAGCAAAGCCAATTAGGTGTGATTGGTTGTCTCTCGGCGCACAAAAGACACGGCCCCTCTGGGTTTCATCGAGATCAGGGGGCATCCCAAGGTGTGACAAAATTGATGCCATATCTAAACTGAAATCTATATATTTCAATAGACAGCTTATGTTAGTCGGAGAGTACAGACCCAACAGAAAGATTTTCTATTTGTTTCAATTCAATCCAGTGGATTTTTTTAATTTTATTTTATACTTACAATACCTTTAATAACTCAGTGCATATTACTTCCAAAAGTTGTTCTTTACCAAAGCAATCAACACAAGTTCAGTTAGTCTAATTAAAAGTTTGACATTAATCCAAATGGGAGGAAAAGATGGAAGTTTTTGTGGCAACAACATCGCAGAACTTTGCAGTTAAAAAAGCAACATTGCACTGGACCGTGTTTGGAGTCCCACTCAAGCATCTCCATCTGCTCTCTGCCTGCCGCATTGGCCAGCTGCAGTGTGTGTGTGTGTGTGTGTGTGTGTGTGTGTGTGTGTGTGTGTTGTGTGTGTTGTGTGTGTGTGGTACATTTGTTCTTAGCCGCACATCTCGTGTTTTCATTATTTGATTTGTGTGTGTACATAGTGTGCTCCCATCTCCATACAATATGTGCCGATCTAACTACTGTAGGCTTGTTTCACAGTGTGTTAGCTTTCCAGGAACTGTTGCTATGCGAAGTGCAGTCACTTAGTTGTCAGGCACTGGCGTGCAATCCACCCCCCTCCCTTTGCTACCTCTCCACATTGGAAGCTCTTTGGGGCTTTGGTGTAGCAGCTGTGCGGTTCAGGTCTTTTCAGCATCAAGCCTCCAATCCCTGTTCCCCCCTCCCCTCTTTGCACCCAGAGGTCTGCTCAGTGGAAGCATCCACATACTGTCTGCGTTACTCCCAATACTGTTTTACATGACGAAACCAGCCGGCAGCAGCCAAGTGTTAGCGTACGTGTGCTCTGAATGGAATTAGCCTTTGCATGGCTTACATAAAGTTGTTCCTCTGAGGAGGGAGATGTGCCCTCATCTGTGTACAATGATGCGTTTGTTAAACACCCCCCCAATCCACCCCACCCTCAAATTCCCAAGCTCGCCTCCTGTCAGATGATGCATTACACAGGTGTCTATTTGTGTACGCCTGCAGGTTTATGTGCATTGTTGTGATACGCACAGAGTACAAGAATAAAGCCTTAATTAAATCAAACAGTGTAAACCTGTCCAATGGGTGTAATCAACTGCCCCAGTGAGCCTTATCTATAGCACTGCCACCGGATGAGCTATCATTTGTTATGTAGATCGATACAGTCACATCACAGAAGAAAGAAGTTAGTTGCATCCTACTACTACCTTATGATGTGAATAGATCAAATTTTCTCCCCCTTTCCTGTGCTGCTGGATTGTGTCGACACACAGGATCCACACAGACATTACAGTATCTAACAGAAGCTTAAGAGTCATCAAAGGACCTCTCCGTGTCACACCAAAGGAAAATTGGCCAGGCACACATTTTATTCCAACTTAATTAAGTTTTGGACTTTCCTGCTGTTTTTCAGGTCCTGCACTGCTGTGTGTCAGGCTCCAACCTGCACACTCAACAGAGTCACTACCTCCTCAGTCTGTCAGACCTGTCCAGTGATTATGACCTCATGTTGGGTCAGGTTAAGAGTTGTGAACCGCCGCCTTTTCAAGCCACCACCACAGACTTTGGCAACCTTCTCACTGTTGCTGAAGGTAAAGGCTTTTTGTGTGTGATTGTGCATCTTTTCTCTTCCTGTATGCTTTTTCTTTCAAACGGGGGTCTCAAACTTTTGTGTTTCTGTCTGGGTCATTAAGGCCATAGTCCTGCTTGTGTTAGATGTTAGATTATCATCATTGGGTATTCGGCAAAGCTGATGATTACGGTACACACTCGTAAAGTGCGTTAAAGTGGACTAAAATCTAAGGCTAGAGAATTGCAGCTCTCCAAGAAGTGAGTTTGGAACTCCTGGTTTAGAGAAAGAATAGATGAATCTGTCTATTTACCATGTAATCAGTGTTAGACTTTGAATTTCTCTTTTAAAAACTGTCAGTAGCAGAGAAAAGGAGAATAAACTACAAGTGAAAGCTCTCGCTAAGAAACCAATTCATTGGAGACTCTCCTTTACATGTCAATATCTTAATGAAGGAATCAAAATTAAATCAACTTTTGCATGGAGCGGCCTAAAGGAATAACTCGTTATGGAGTTTAGAAAAAAATCCTTCAAATTTCTATCTGGCTTTATGATATTATTAAACAACACATTTCTATCTCTCCAACTAGGAAACGGATTGGGGCCAATTTTGATGGGGAAAATAAAGTCGAAATGTCGAGATTAAAGTTAAAATACAATGCCAAGATTAAGACATTTTGAAAATAAACTCAAAATACAATATTCTGATGAAAGTCGAAGGCTTGCAAATAAAGCCAAATCTACGGAAGTGGACAAGTGCCAATTCACAATATTAGACAATAGTCTCTATCAAAACCTAATCTGTTTCCGTAGCCACAGACGGGACTGACACTAGTAGCAGCTGTTTTTACCGGTCCATGAAGAGATTACAATGCTGTGTTTATGAGCTAAAAGAGAATCTCTTTGTTTTTAAACTCAACTTCAAGGTATAGTTAAACACATTCATCGATACACAGCATTTTGTAGACGGCCACTGTTTGCCCTTTGTTGTCATATGGTGAATTGGCTCTCATCGGCTTCCGTAGATTTTACTTTATTAGCAAACCTTTTTATTTACTTTTACCACTACATTGAATTTTGAGTTCATTCTCGACATTTCAACTTTATTCTTGATTTAGCCAAAATTATTTTCTCCATCAAAATTGGCCATAATCGTCTTCCGTACTCCAACATTTAGTATATTCTAACTTCTAAAAAAGTTTTCCTGTTTTCATTAAAACAATGCAGGAAATGTTGAAGAATAGCCTTTGAAAATTGCATCACACAGAAGCTTTAATACTGCAATGAGTTCGAGTAGGAATAACACAGCGCTATCAAAAGGGCAAACCAAAGAGTGCCGGCCTAGTTATATTCATGCCCTCACCCCATATTGATCAAGTCACATCAAAGGCCCAGTGCATCTCTAATGCAGCTTGGCCTGCTTTCTAAAGAGCTTTCTCTACTTTGATGGGGGATGATGGCATTGAGAGCACTGTCACAATGCAAGAGTGCATCTTCTTGTTTTCGCCCTCACATCACTGCAGAATAAAACACGACATGCTTTTCACTTGGTAGTAAAAACCTGTGCATTTACATAAACGCAATCCACAGAGAGATCTATTCAACAGCTTGTAAAGATGGTGGTTCTAATTAGCACTTGGCCAATCTCAAAGCTTATGCATTGTAAAAAGACTGGATGGGCTATTCAAAGTTGTCTCGTATGATTAGATTCTATCTCCTTTGGTAAGCACTGGACAATTTATTATAAAATATGAATAACGTAGCCAGTTTGTAATCATCAATGAGATTTTGCTTCGAGTAGAAAGAGCTGATAGAGATGATAGCATGTCTACACATTAGCGTGGGTCTTTTTAAGGAGTCTATGTTAAACAGCGAGTGTTTCTTCAATTTCTTTTTATTATTGTCTCTCCAGAAAAGCGCCGTCGAAATATGGAACTGATTCCCCTGACAGCGCGGATGGTCATGACACACCTGGTAAACCATCTGGGCCATCATCCTCTGAGTGGAGGCCCCGCACTTCTCCACAGCCTTGTGAGCGAAAACCACGACAACCCATATGTGGAATCCTCCGAGTTGTCGTCTGAGGTCTTCAAAAGCCCCAATCTCCAGCTCTTTGTTTTCAATGACAGCACGCTGGTGTCCTACCTTCAGATCCCCTCTGAGCCACCTATCGCGGGACAGCCGCCCCACCCTTCCTCTCAAGTGCGCATCATTGTGCGGGACATCTCGGGCAAATACTCTTGGGACGGTGCGATCCTCTACAGCACTATGCAGGAGAACGTTGGCGACGCTGGCATTTGTAATTCTGTAGATCCTCCTCCTTCTAAAACCACTACAGTCCTTCACAGCAAAAATCCACACAGTTCTCCAACAAACGGACCACACAAAAATCCCAGCACGGCCTCAGATTTGCTGTTTAACGAGGACAGTGAGGTTGATGTCCTGGATATGCTCCTGGAGGACCTCGGCCACAGCAGCCCAGAATGCCTGCCTCAGCCACGACTCAGACTCAATCAGCCGGCCCTGTCACCTCACTGCATGAACTTGGAGCTGGAGAACGCCATCATGGAGGCCATTCTGCGTCAGACCGAGCAGGAGGAGGTCCAAGCGAAGAGGTGGGAGGCTGATGTCAGTTTTCAGGCTGCCTGCCAAAGGGAACCCTCCCACCAGGAACCAAAGGCCCCCTTCTACTTCTGCCGGTTGCTGCTGAATGATCTTGGCATGAACTCGTGGGATCGCAGGTATTGCATACTAAGGGTTTCGGTTTTCCTGCAAAGTCATAAATAAGGAAAATGCTTGGGAATTGTTATGAATTAGTTGGTTTAATACACCACCATGAATATAAAACTTTAAAGAAAATGTATAGTAAAGTAAATAGTATCTTCTCTTTCATTTGTGAGTCACGTCTTTCAAGTTCAAAGTAAATCAGCTGCAGGATTATGAGAGAAAGGAGTTGTGTTAAAGGCTCAATGGAGTTTGCAGAGTCTTAATCTCCTCTCCACAGGGTAACAGTGCCCAGCTGTTTTCACTAAGGTCTCCTTTGCGGAGTCACATCTTTGGAGTGCTACTCTGTAAATTAAAAGCTTGCACCTCTTAATGGAAGATGGTGGAACAAGCACACAGCTTATATAGGGACTGTTATGCACCTGTGTCTTTTCACCTCTAGTTATCACAGTACAACTACAGTCAGTTCAAAGACTTATGGGAAATATTTCAATAAATTACGTAGGTATTTCTAGTTGCACATTTGTAAATTGAGCTTCATGGACTGACTTGAAATTGTTTCTGTCAAACAGGAAAAGCTTCCACTTGTTGAAGAAAAACTCAAAACTCCTAAGAGAACTGAAGAACCTGGATTCTAGACAATGGTAAACTTTGCTCTTATATTTTTTGTCATGCTTTGCGTGCCCAAGAGGGTTTTAATGTTTGAACAGTGACTGATCCCTAACTTTCCCGTTGACAAACCCGTTTCATCATTAGAGACATTACCTCTGACTGTAAGTCTGGTTGCCTCTCAAAGGAACATTATGTTGCTTGCTGCCTTCATCCTTCCCTCGTGGCTTGCTTAATCTGCACCTTCCCCTGCTGATAGCAGTGCTGGAAGACTTTCACTGTCACTCCCGTTGTCCCTCGCTTATGATGTCTCTCTCAGTGCAATCAATAAGTACTCCACACATGGCTAATGACTGGAGCTTATTAAAGGATGCCCTTAGGATTAGGCCTTATCCTTGCAGATGGTAATATTTGCTCAGGAAAAAACAACCTGTTCACAAGCATGCAAGGTGCTCTAAATTTAATCCAGTCCAATGTACTACCATGGTAACGGGGAATGGGGTTGCCAAGAACAATTTTTGTTACATTCCCCCTCATTTTATTAGTAGTACTAGAGAAATGTGTAACGTGGACTGTGGAGTCGGTGTATCCACAGAGCATTTCCATAATACAAATCAAGTGGTGAGATGTATAACATTCTCACAATTTTTCCGGTGTACTTTATTAATATTCCTTAGAATTTCGGTGGTTAGCTCCTTTTTCACATTTAGTCTGAGTGTAATAACCAAGGTACCACAGAGTATAGAATACTCGGGTACTACTGGGGTAATACTGAGGTGTAGGCTTTTTTGCTTTCAGATATGCCCCTTGTAAAACTGCCTTCGTTGTGATTCCTTCTTGTATTGTGTTTACTGTTAAAAAAAAAAAGTTCAATGAGGAAAGTTGGGAAAAAATAAATAAATTCAGAGCAAGATTCTGAGGGGTGCACTCAGGGTTATACTGAATTCGAGGAGTTATACTGATTCCAGGGGTGGAATTCTGAGTCTGATGGATTATACTGATTCGGTGGGTGGGGGATTCTGACTCCAAAATTTATACTGAGGATTATACTGACTGCTAGGGGTTATACTCACTCCGAGGGGTTATACTTAGGGTTATATTGACTCCAAAAGGTTATTCTGACTCCGAGGGATTTGCTTATGCATCCTCACTTGCAATGTTTTGGGGAAATGCAGCTCATCTAGTTCTTTTGTTATATTTCTTTAGTCGAGAGACGCACAAGATTGCTGTGTTTTACATTGGAGAAGGTCAAGAAGACAAGTGCTCAATCCTGTCCAACAGTGCAGGCAGCCAGGCCTATGAGGACTTTGTGTCTGGACTGGGATGGGAGGTAAAAAAACAAGAAACAAATTCCCCAATCTGCTTTATTGCTTGTAGCATAAATGTGTATTAAATATACATTTGATGGTTCATGTTTCCCTCAGGTGGATCTATCCACACACTGTGGTTTCATGGGTGGCCTGCAGAGGAATGGCAGCACAGGTCTTACAGCTCCTTACTATGCTACCTCCACAGTGGAAGTCATCTTTCATGTCTCCACACGCATGCCATCTGACTCAGATGACTGCCTCACCAAAAAGGTAACGCTCCTGTTTGTGACTCATGAACTTTTACTGTTCATGTCTGTCTGCTAATGATACATAGAAAATTAGGTTTCTGTTTTTTCACTGAAATACGGCCACACAGCCAATATTTCCCAGAGCCGAGTGTTGCTGCCGCCCTCAGATCTGTCTTAAGCCGTGATCAGGAGGTGTGACTCTTGAGTGCGGGCATTGATTAGTGACCTTGCGCAGGAAGGCCTGAGGAGTAGAGAATCGCAAGCGCGTGAGCGGAGAGAGGGCATGTGCTGCTGTGGTAATGACTATGATTCTGCTAGCCCCTGCCCCCTCCCTGTGTGCTGTGACCAGGGCCTGGATTCAGCCATTAGCTCTCCCTGCTAGGGCAGGCGCCGGCCGGATGCCTGCAGGATCCTTTTATCCGATTCCTGCTGCCGCCACAGGAGCTATCGATTGGGTTCTGCAGTGGGATTCTGAGCTGTTGTGCAGCAGTGGCAGTTAGCACAAAGAAATGAGCTGCAAGGCCCCTGCCCGTGCTGCCAATCTTCTCATATAGTGACCTGCTGAGAAGGGAAATTCATCTGGCTCTTCTCATATCCATCCACACCTCAGCCCTACACAGACAACATTTCAGCTTCTATTCAACCACCCATACATCCTCCACTCCCTTCACATAATCCTTACATGTGCTGGTGAATGTATCCCAGCATACCAAAGGTCTCACAGAGGTCGCCTCAGACATTATTAGATATTCCAGATAATCAAACACATTGGTAAAGACTGTGGGAGGAAACAAACAAAAACACTTACTTTATTATGTGCCTTATCTTTGACTCAGAAATATTTAAGAGCTGAAATAGTGACATCAATGCCTTCACAATATACTAGTAATGTTGTATGTACTCGATATTGATTAATTTTCAACAAATTGACTAACTATCGTCATTTGTGAAATATATACATAAAATAATTCTTCTGCATTCAAGCTTAACCTGAGGAGTAGCTATAGTGCTCAACCCTTGAGGTTAAGGGCCCTGCTCATTGCCAAGCACTGGTGGTCCTGTCAGTTCAGGAATTTGAATCAAGGAACCCTTCGTAGCAGGCAGCACTCAATGAGTGAGTTCAATCAAAGGGGAGAAGATTTAGAAAATATTGCGACAGTTTACAGTAACTTAAGATAAGTTCGACCTTTTGTCATCGCACAGAGGGGAAATTTGAGTTGCAAGAATAACAAAAGAAAACACCACTTCACATGTTGGAAATAAAAAAAAATAAAACATGACTAACAAGGAATTACAATGATATGAAAAAAAACATTAATTTATTAAAAAAAATGCATTTCATAATTATAGCTGCTGCGCAGCGATGGTTGGGGCCAGGCATTTATAGGAAAAACAAGACAGCCGCTGTTAACGTTAGTGGCAGATTTTAAATGGTTTTTATAAATTCAGTACAAAAATACACGTAATTGCATCTAAACAGCATTGAGGTGTTGGTAATTAGTTTTTTTACAATGATTTATTGGCTCCATAGGAGGAAAAACAAATCTGTTCACATCAAAACGAAATTCAAAACGTTGTAATAAATTAAGTTTTCAAGAGAACATTTTTATATTTTCCAAACGTCATCGACCATGACATTTATTTTTTTGTAATGAACATGAACGGCAAGAATTTGCCTGTATAATGTTTACAATATTTTTTACAGTCAAGCACTTTAATGCTCTTTAGGCTCAATTTTTCATCAATCAAAAATCTGAGTGGCTCATTTGAATCCGTGTACCCTTCCATCCATCCATCCATCCATCTATCCATTCATCCATCCATCCATCCATCCATCCATCCATCCATCCATCTTCAAACCCGCGAATTCCCGTTTATCAGGGTCGCGGGGGTCTGCCGGTGCCAATTTCCGGCTCTCATTGGGCCCTGGGCTTCTTTGGTTATTTCGTTTCAAAACCAAATTAAAAATAGAAAAAACTGATTTTTTTTTTTTGTTTTTGTTTTATTACTTTAAAACCAGAAATGTCAACTGGTGACTCCCTTCTGACGATCGCAACATCCCACAGTTTATAGCTGCTCAAAGGTAGCCTCGGCGCGAATAAAATATAAACCTATTTAAAGACACAGAACGGTAAATGACAGCTGGCTAAACATGATTTTGGGGTGCATTATACACTTCTGTATCATATATTTTTTTTAACTTGAATTTAAGTTACATGGGAAGTCGGGCGCCAGTTAAAATGGTCGCCACTTAAACTGTAACATCGGTATGGATATAGAATCAACTGCACTTTTTTTAAAAAGACAAACTTAACAAAACAATATAATATGTTGCTATTGTTATTGTGATTTTTTTTTTTTTTTTTTTAAACAAAACAGAAATACATATTTTTTTCTTTGGATTTGGTTTTTCCATTTTCCTGTTTCTGGTTTGAAATTATCAAAACAAAACAAAAAAAACAATCAGTTTTTTTTTATTTTTTCAATTTGGTTTTGAAATGAAATAACCAAAGAACGAAGAGTACACAGATTCATTTGTCAATCAATCATCAATGGTTTCGCGGCTCAACTAGTCTGGAACACTGGGATGGACTATCCTTCTATCCTATTCTGTTTGTCCTTCTGTTCACTAACCCCAACCAGTCGAAGCGGATGGCTACTACCACCTCTGAAACGGGTTCCTCTGTAGATTTCTTCCCACTGTTGCTAAATGCTTGTTCATGTGGATCTTGTTGGGTTCTTTCTTTCTTACTATGGACTCTATATTTTAAGTGCTTTGAGATTACTTTTTTTGTAATTTGCACAATATAAATAAAGTTGAATTTAATTGAAGTTAAAGAACAAGTTTGGTGGCAAAAATTGTTGGAGGAGATAGATTTATTAAGTTTTAAACGGACTAATGGGCTTTATAATTTGCAATAGGTGCTTTTTCAGCATTGGGGCTACATTTTGGGGAAAGTTGCATATTTGTAGCACATATGCTTGATTTGTTGTTAATTTTCAAAACTGTAAACATTAAAAGATTGCTGTAGCACCACCTTTAGGATTGTTGGCCTGATTTTTCACCTGAGGCAATCTGGAATGGGACTGGACCTTTGTGCAAAGTTTGGATGATTGTTCGAACATAGGAAGTTTGTTTCCCCTGAAGAAGCTTAGGCTGCTCGGCCCATAATAAATGCTTGGAGTTCATTGAAGGTGATAAACACGTCATTGCTCTCACCAGTCTGAAATACAGTATTAAAAAAAGGTCAAAGAAAAACATACAATGTGACTAAAGGAAGCCATCGAACAAAAACAAACTATGATGCTACAATTTGAACCAGCTACAATACCCAACTCTAGAAAACAGCTTCACGACAGTGTGTGCAAACAAGGCACACCATGAAGGACTAACTGAAGCACAGTGGCTTAATTATTTACTACGAAGGATTTTAAAGTGCAGGTAAGCATCTTGGACTAAAAAGATTGGGATTGACCTTGCCCAGGATGTAGTGCCTGGAGGGGGAGCCAGAGCTTAGAGTAGTGTGTGATGCGACTCCACTGTTATTCATTTCTCCATGAACTTTAGTCATTAATTACTCTACTCGCCTTAGTCAGAGTTATACTCCATCTGCAGGTCTGGACGAAATTGGGCAGCTAACGGAGTGTGAAAATGCTTTTGCAAAAAGGTGGAGAGAGTGTTATGAAGAATTGGAATGAGGAGCAGCTTTGTCTGTGTCCGAGTGGGATGTTTGTCTGTCAATTTAAAAATAACACTTTTAGACCAGCAGTATCCCACTTTAGTGCCTGTAGCCGCAGAGGCATACAGTGGGGGGAGAGATGGATGGGGTAGCTCTTGCCGAGTGCATTGCCTGTTTTAAGATGATAGAAGTGGGGGGAAAAACGGCTACAGCAAAAAGAAAACCGTGAATTCCTCAATCCAATTGTGGGTTTTGGTGTTACACAGACTGCAGCAGTAGCAGCTGGCTTCAGTAATGCGGTTATAGGAGTGACCTGCAGGGTTGGGGTCAGGCCATGTACTCTGTGTGTGTGCGTGTGTGCGTGTGTGCGTGTGTGCGTGCGTGCGTGCGTGCGTGCGTGTGTGCGTGCGTGCGTGCGTGCGTGCGTGTGCGTGTGTGTGTGAGAGAGAGAGAGAGAGAGAGAGAGAGAGGAGATAGAATGGGCGTCTTGGCTTTCACACTCACCCCAGGCAGGGCAGCTTATCTGAACTGCTGCAGGTTGTTTAGGAGCCTCTTGTATTCTGGGGTTCTCTGGTTTGCCGTCACCATGTGGAAATCTCATTGGCTGAGAGCGAGGGCAATAAGGGCTAATTGGACAAGAGCCTTTGACTTGAATGACATTTTATTAAAGAAATCTCCAGCATTTGGATGTGATTAACAAGGGGGTAAATAGATTGGCGTGCAACATGATTGACTAGAGCATAAGCATCCTCATTAAAAATGTCATTCTGCCCTTGCAAATGTTAATATCGTAACCTAAATTAACATCCCAGCGTTGATTGTCAGATGCAAATGCATATTCAACATTTTCTCTGAAATTGTCCCAGAGACTGACCTGTGTTTTACCTGCTGATCCTCCAATAGACAGACAGCACTGGCGAGCTCCAGTAATCAGCATGCCGTGAATTTGTTTAAGATTACTGCATCACCATAATTAAGGGCTTATAATAGAATGTGCTAATTGCATTTTTGGTGGCGAGGGCATGTTTCTTAATGAGTCATTAGGCCAACAGTACATTGGCAGATGTTTTCTCCCAAACAAAGGCTCACTTTCCGTGTCCATGATACTCCAGGAAAAAAAACAAGTCGGCTTCACCCTGTTCTATTTAATGAGTCATTCTGGGCTTTACTGAAAGTATATAAGAACTGATAAACTGCTTTACTTATGGAGCGGGAGGGAGTTTGACCTTTTTTAAAGTGGTAGCAGTCAATTTCCTGTCTCTTAAGTGTATTTTGTAGTCCTGCCCAGTTTCATTTGTGTATGTGAATAGAGGGGAAATGAGAAGCAATTTATCCTCCAATGGAGGAGGTTAATTGGATTTATATTATTTGGTTTTAAAATGCCCAATTTTGTCTAGTATGCTTTTGTCATTTGAATTTGTAATAAAAAAAAAACTGTGGAAACCATTGCGCAGATGACAAATTTAAACTCTTGTTTTGCAACAAATTTAGCCTTAAACGTTCACCTTGCTCTTGCACTGTTCTTCCAGTGATGAAAGACTAGTTCACGTTTTTAAAAATCCTCCACTAATCACAATGAGGAGGGTTTTAGGATCAGTTCTCCTATTCTACACACTTCATATACCTTATTTAACTCCAGAGTCTTTCAAGAAGTCATGAGGGCCTAACAAAAAGCCCAAATAAACTCAGTGGTGCATCCTAATCCAAAAAATTCTCTGTCACTATCACCATAGCGATGACTATTACATGCACTGGCCAGGTTCTTTATTAGAGTGATTTTGTTTGTTTGGCAGCTGCGTCACCTGGGAAATGATGAGGTACACGTTGTTTGGTCCGAGCACACCAGAGACTACAGACGTGGCATCATACCCACTGACTTTGGGGACGTGTTAATCATCATCTATCCGATGAAGAACCGCATGTACTTTATCCAGATCCTGAAGAAACCACAGGTACGTGCCAAATTTTGTTTTTGTTCCCCCACTGGATCTATAGCAGTGTTATTTCACATATTGCATTGTCCATAGGCCTCATAACCAGTGTTTGGAATAACGGCGTTTAAAATAACGGCGTTAGGTAACGGCGTTTGTTTTTCAGTAACGGGGTAATCTAACTAATTACTTTTTACGCCGTTACAACGCCATAGTCGTTACTGAACGCTAAATGTGGTGCATTACATTTATTGAATAAACTTTTATCCGAAAGCATCCCCGGCTTCTTACTCAGCTCAGCTGTCGTGAGGAGATGGGTTAAAAAAAAATGAGCGATAATGATTGGCTTAAGCGGCGTCATATTTCATGGTAGCCAATCAGAGCCAGTGTTTTTACTCAGCTGTCGAGAGGAGGCGGGTTAAAAACAAGGTGAGCGAGTATGATTGGCTAAGGCGATGTACCAGCACACGCGACACACACACACACACACACACACACACATACATACACACTACAGATTTGATGAAGCAGCAGAGATGGTGAGCGTGGAGCAGTCTGATGAAAAGTTGTCATTTTTATGGTGGCGATACAAACACTACTTTAAATTAATTATGGTCAAAGGCAAGAGTGTGAAGTGTACATTATATCCAGGAGTGAAGACTTCGTCGACATCCATTGTAAGCAACTCATTTAATAAAACACCTCACAACGACACACGCATCTAAAAAATCTGAATTCTTTGACATATAGCAACTTTTTTTTTATTTTTTAACAGTAACACAAATAGTTACTTTCCTTGGTAATGAGTTACTTTTATTATAGAGTAATTCAGTTACTAACTCCGTTACTTTTTGGAACAAGTAGTGAGTAACTATAACTAACTACTTTTTTAAAATAACGTTCCCAACACTGCTCATAACTCAATCGCAAATTATTTCAGTTTCCCGCAGATTTTATAAACTTAGACTTTCTTTATTGTCATTCAAACTTGAACTTTACGGTACAGATAAGAACTAAATGTTGTTGCATCGTTTTGGAGGATATAAACAGGATTAAAAAAAAAGAAACAACAGCAAGTATTTACATAAGCTATGTAGTATTTAAAAAAGAAAATAGGTGCAGATATAAATAGATATCAAGAGGAGAAGCTATGTGTAAGATTCCTATACAGATAAGTATATTGCATGTTTTTTTGATGCATGTTATATTGTCTATGATTTCATGATTTTTAACAAACCTTGTCAAACACTATGTTCTTAATCCATCATTGTGCTAATGTTGCAATTCCTAAAATTTGACATTCATGTTCTAGACTTTGGATCCTTTTAACAGCAGATATTTGGAGTCGTGGCAGTAAAAAAATCTCAAGTGGACTTACTGATGACGCTTCCAACACTCAAGAGAGCAGAAATAGCTTACTTGAGCACCTAATGCAAGCGAGCCATCATTAATTCTATCCAGGCTTGGCTCACTTACTTAAAAAAAATAAAAAAGACAACTGGCATGAAGAAAAATCCATTGCTAACCAGAAGTGTAACACTGCATTAGTCAGTAATGTCCGTGGGTTAATGCAGTCCCATGTTGAGGCTTTCTATTCAGACTTTGCTCTGCATTTCATAGGTTTTCTCTCCTGATGTGGTTTATGTCTAAAGGCTCTCAGTTCCCCCTAACTCCAGCAGTGCATTATTACCCACACTGTGGGTATGTCCTCTCAGAGATGGTTACTGTCCTTTGTTGGCTAGCTTTCATCTTGGTTACTCCACAGTGCTGCACTCAATGTGTGGCCTCTCTGAGGACAGACATGTTTTTGTCCCAAACCACTGGTTCTCAGATGGACTAGTATATCTAACATTATATTTACATTATTACAAACATTTACATCATCTAAAGAGGATCTTGTTTTCACTTATCAAATGTGGCTTTTTGATAAATATAAAATTTAAGAAAAACATGTACATTATCACAATGTTTCAAATGCTAGATACTGTAAAGGCAAAACATTTTTCAGATGCAACTCTAATGCAATGTTAATGTTGAGTTGAGGTACACCCATGATTACTAATGAATTGTTTGCTTTCAAAATGTTATCATTTATAGTCTTCTTTTTTTTTAATGGATTATGTTTTCACTGACGCTAATAAATAAGCTCAGCATTGCATGATGTTTATGCAGTATGCATTATTGATAACTATTTATATTCAGCAGCACAAACTAATAAAATATGGACATAAAGACAAGTGAACGTTATGAGCAGGTTGTCAGAACAACCTATATTATAATCAGGGGTGCATATAACTTTTTTTGGACTGATGCTCGGGGTAGCACCTAAGGTTGTTGCTTGGTACTCATGTTTTTCGTAATCGCCTCTCAAGAGGAACAGAACAGTGGGCCGCGTGGATAACTTGACGTGCACTTTAATTTAAACAAAAAAAAAGAAGCAGCACAAGTCTTGCAGAACATCAATATTTCTATTGAAATGAATGAAAACTAAACATACAAATAACTAAAATCCATCCATCCTAGTATATTTCTGCCATCCAAAAGAATTCCATCATCATCCTTATCACTATCCTTATTTATCTGCTTCAATTCAGTGGTAGAATTAACTCCCAAGTGACTCCTTGGATTTTGTAGCTTGCATTATTGTTATGGTAAATATAAAATGGACTGATTTATATAGTGTTTTTATTACCACTGAAGTAATCCCGAAGCTGTTTACAAGATCAGCACATTCAGGACAGAGCTGTCATGCAATGTAACTAGGTTCCAGTTAGGAGTGGCATATTGTTCAGTGTCTTGCCCATGAACACTTCGACACATGGACAGGTATTGCCTTGAGATTGAACCCCCAACCTCTCGATCAGAAAACTAACCCCTTATCTTGTAAAAAAAAAAAAAATGAAAATGTTAAATAAATCCTATTATGTATTATTCACAAGGTTTAATTTGTATACTTGACATCAGAGTGCTACAATAACAAGTTTGGATGAACTACGGCCGGGCCCGCGGAACGCCTTCGGACCGAATTCACCGTGCCATGTTCCCGAGAATTCAGTAAAATGACTTGGTTCCACCGAGTAGATAAAGGTCTCCGAGGGGCTCTTGACATCCGCTCATAGAATATCCATGTGAAATTACAGCCCGATTCAACGAACATTAACGGATGAGTAGTCATTTGAAAAATGGGGCCCCCATATATTGGTATGTGTCAATCATTCGGTACCACCAACTCTCGCAATATTTGACTCACAAATAAATGAGAAAACTACTTTATTGGAAATTGCCTTAAAAAGGAGGGTGGGCCCTTTGTGCCCCTAATCAAATTGTGTGAGGCATAATTGTAAACTACGTTGACTTACCTTTGAAATGATATATCACATGACTATGTTCCTATAAATTTGGAAATTACCGGAAATGGGCCAGGCCCCATTTCAAAAAAAGGGCTCCGAGCCTCTCGTCATATTCATTCATAGACTATTCATACCAAACTGCATTCTGATCTAACGAGAACTAACGGAAGAGTAGTCATTTGAAAAATGGGCCCCCCGGGGGCCGCCTGGCACCCCCATGACACGTACAGGGTAATGGGCCCCATTTATATATTGGTATGTGCCAATGATTCGATACCACCAACCATCGTAATATTTGACTCGCAAATAAATGAGAAATCACCTTTTTTTTGCTTTTGAGGCCCCAAATCGAAAATCGGGCTCCATGCGTCGATGCATACACATACATAAATTATACCTACCAAATTTCAGCCCGATCACAAATAACAGAGAAGTAGCGATTATAACTAGTGTACGCAACAACAAGTAGCCTGGCCTAAAAATGGTACAATTGAAGTGACTAAAGGGGGGGCTCAGTTTACACTCTGCTTTTTAACTGTCCACATTAAAATGTGTCCAAACTTTGCTCCATTTTTTTTTACTCATTTCTCTCACCTCCACCATTTACTTTTTAGGTCTGAATAAATAGCTATCCTCTCGTGTTTCTCTCCCTCTCTTCCTGTTCAGTGTGCTGAGCTCACCTTGCTAAGTCGTAGCCCCGCCCCTCCCCACTCCGAGGCACAGAACTAAAACAAACTCTTAATCAGGAGCAGACTCCTGTCTTTCACGTCTATCCATTTTTTAAATCTTAGGCGCACAAACTTACAGTTCAACACTTGAGCTTGTGCACATTAATTATTTTAGTTGTATGTATGCATTGATCCCCCACTTTTATAGAAATTTTTTTCACTATACCTCTAAAGATCTGCTTTGAAATTGCATTCTGCAAAGCCAAATCAACACTGGGTTTCAGGTCATGGCCAGCTCACCTTCTTTCATTTTCCATTGCTTCAGTTGCAATGGTCTTTTTCTACTGGTTGGTGATTTTCAGCAGTGCAGTTCAGCACCTGCATCCTTCCAGCTCTGCAGTTACTGGTGTGAAAAAGTGTTTACCCCTCCTGATTTCTTACTTTTTTGCATGTTTTCCACACTTAAATGTTTCAGATAATCAAACAACCCTGTAGTCAAAGACAACACAAGTCAACACAAAATTAAATTTTTAAATGAAGTTTCTATTTCATAATATTTTGTGAGATGTCTCACTATGGGATGCAACCTGTCTGCATTCCTTAGAAGCATTTTTTTCAATCTGCCAATCCTGATTGGCCGGAGAAGCGCGTCCATCCCCTAGGGGGAGACCCACCTCCTATAAAAGGAGGACCCAGACAGACGCGCACCATTCAAACACCTCTTCTCCTCTGAGCTATCTCACTTTTTTTTTTGTTTTTTTGCCTGCTTAACTGTCCACAGCGGATTCTATTTATTCCAGTCGCCAGACGCTGACAGAACTAGTGCCTACTCTGGACCACAACTGGTCGAGAAGTAGGTAAAATACAGCTCTTACCTTGCATTGCTAGGTAGGCGCTGTCCTTTGCTGCTGAAAGGTAGTGAACCTCCGAGCCTCAGCTCCGGCTGACGGCTCCTTCCAATGCTGTTGCTCCGGCACACATTGGTCCCTAGCGGTTATTTCACTCCTGTGTTAGCCTCGCCACACTCTCCTTGCCGCAAGGCAGGTGTGTTGACCTCAGCACACCTCGCTGTCGTCTTGTTCCCACTGCCGTCGGCCTACGGGCCCGTAATCACGTCGGCCCTCCCTCTGGGCTCTCACGAAAGTGTGTAGCCCAGCTCCAGCTCCTGGTGCAACGGTACCCGAACTTCGGACTACGGCGAAAGCTGCCGTCTCAAAAGGAACCAACGTTGTCCTCGACGTCTCAGACGGTCCAGCACACGTTGGCTTGCGTCCCTGCGCTAGCTACGTCATGGTAGCTAAGCCACCTGCTCTCCTGACTGCAGTGACTGATGGAGATGGAGACTAAAGCTCCTCTCACCGAGGGAGCGGGACGCTCTGGGGCTTGCCTTTGTCCATGTGGGGGTAAAATCTCCGCCAAAGACGAGCACGAAATCTGCCTCAGCTGCTTGGGTCTGGAACATGCCCATATGGCGGTCGACCTGGCGACCCCCTTACCCGGTTCACGAGGATGTCATCGTAATTGACTGTGGAGAGTTTGATGAGGACTCCTCTGACCTTTTCGGCTCGGGTGTGGACAAGGAGGATGAATCTTTCATCACCCCGGCTCGGGGCGAGCTTCCTGCTGCCTCTTTCGCCTTTCAAGAGTTGATAGAGGGCTCCATGCCCGTCTCCTATCCTCCGAGCCTGGACACGGTGGACGTGTGTGAGCGTGCTGCGGCCCAGCTGGCCATTCCATGGTGACTGAAACCACCAGGTAATGCTGCGAAGGGAAGAAGCTTCTCTTTTTGCACACTGCTTCGATGCAAATCCTTCCTGTTTTTCCTGAGCAGCCCCTGGAAGGATCGTCCGTTCACCGAGAAAAACCCTGTGTCAGGTGCCTCATCCCTCGACTGTGAGGTGATGGAGAGCCTTGGCTTACTTCGCATGCCGCTGGTGGAGCACCTGGTTGCGGCTCACCTGCTCCCTCGACAGCCCGCCGTGTCTTCTCGGAGGCCGTGTTGCCGTTCAGAGCGGACTGTCTCCAGTCGGACCTGTCTGGTAGGACATATGCTGCCGCTGCTCTCTGTCAGGGCGTTATATGTCCTCTCTCTCCTTACTGCCTATCAGGCCAAACTCTTGTGAGGATTTTTCCCTGTCTCAGGACCCGGCGACAATGGAAGAGATATCCACGGTTGCCGATGTGTGCCTCTGCACCCAGCGCTGCTCTGTGCAGGCCATGGGGAGGGTGATGGGTAACATGGTTTTCCAAGAGCGGGCCCGCTGGCTCGACCTGGCCAAACTGTCTGATGGGGAGAAAAGTGTTGCCCCTGTTGTTCTATAAAGCATTTTCGGCTCCGCTTTGTCAATGCAGTGGCGCTGCGAGGAGAAAAAGAGAGAGGATGAGGCTCTCCGCCTCTGCCTCCCCAGGAAACCCCCGCTCACGTCTCCACCGGTGTGTCGAAGGGCTTTCCCTCAGGCTGCTCCCCAGGGTCCGCGGTTTAAAGTATTGAGACCATCCGTTCCCCAGCCGACTTTGTCACAGCCTCATCGAGGCCCGCCCACCTTGTCCGGAAACCCTGCAGCTCCGACAGCTGCTGCTGCGCCAGCACAACCTGCTCAGCGCACGCAGTCGAGGAGGAAGACAAAGACTGTCTGACCGCTCTCTTCTCCTCTAATGATGAAGCTAATGTTCCCTCGTTTTCGAAGCTTCGTCTCCTTTGCTTTCTCCAGTGCGTTTTCGGGCTGTTCTCGCCCTGCCAAGGCTCGACCCTCTGCTGTTCGGGAGAGACGGACTGGTTCCGCAGGATGTTTGGCTGTTGCCCCCCCCCGCATGTCCAAAAGCACGCACCCACACACACATTCAAAACAGAGTGATGTGTTCATCGCTCATGTCCCTTGGCCGAAGGCCAGGGGCACATCATGTGAAAGCAATGTCTGCTACAATAAGCAGAGTGGTGGCGGGTCCCGTTATTCTCCATCCCTGGTCGGGAATGGCAGTTTCCTCATCATCACCCTGTCCCCCGGAGCGAGCGGTGTGTGCTCATTCCGGGGGGTGCTGCCTTCTTCTATCGGCAGGAGGCTCCTCTGTTGTTGGTCGGATGGCCTCCGGCAGGGAGCTCCACCGTGCTGTGGACGGGCCCTCTGATGGCGTACGACCCGCTGCCGCTATGGGGCTCCACCATTGTACGGTTGGAGGCGGCCTCCAACAGGGGGTGCCATCACGCCCTTTTTGGGCTCCCCAGTCGCTTATGGTTTGCCTCCGAGAGAGGGAGCCATCGCTCTGTAAATGGCTCCTCTCTGAGTGGGTACACCGGAGCGCTTTACGTTTCTCTCCCTGAGGATAGAGAGATGTCCTTCCCTGTTTTGCCGTCGTGGTTCACTCTCGTGCCCACGGAGAGTCGGCCCGTGTGTTACAAGAGGAGATCTCAGTGTTCCCTCCCGCTTAGTCTCGGGAGGGGTTCTACTCCAGGTACTTTTTGGTCCCCAAACGAGCGGGGTCTGGGATCCATCCCATCCTGGACCGACGGGCCCTGAACAAGTACCTCAGGAAATACACATTCAGGATGCTCACGCATTCCTCATTACTGCGTCTGGTGAGACAGAGCGATTGGTTCACATCCTCAAAGATGCGTATTTTCACCTTCCAATATATCCCCCTCACAGAAAGTACCTACGGTTTGCTTTCCGGGGGGTGAGTTACGAGTACCACGTTCTCCCGTTTGGCCTCTCTTTGAGCCCGAGGGTGTTTGTGCCCTGCACGGATGCTGCGATTGCTCCGCTGCTGAGGCGAATGTGTTGTGTCCAGTTCGTGTGATCTGCACTTATATGGATATGAAGAGGGGCCTCAGGAGGAGCGATCAGCTGTTCGTCTCCTGGGCCAATCCCCACAAGGGGAAGCCTGTTACTAAGCAACGCCTGTCACACTGGGTGGTGAGGCTATTGCTTTGGCTTACTCGTGTCAGGGTCTGCGTGCACACTCGACTCGGGGTCTTGCCATATCCTGGGCTTTGTTCAGGGGAGTGTCTGTTCAGGACATCTGTGCAGCGGCGAGTTGGACCTCGCCCCTCACGTTTGCCCGCTTTTTCTTGCTGAACGTTGGTTTTACTGTCCTGATGTGATCAGACTTCTGCCCTGGGGGCTGTTACCACTCGATAAGCATGTCTGCACTACGGTAGTTTCCATATCCCATAGTGAGACATTTCACGAAATATTATGAAATAGAACTTTAGGTTATGTATATAACGCCGGTTATATGAGTGAGATGTCTCACCGGACTACCCTTCTTGCTCGAAGGAGGAGAAGAGGCGCTTATTTTGAATAGTACGCGTCTGTTCGAGTCCTCTTTTCATAGGAGGTGGGTCTCCCACTAGCGGACGGACGTGCTTCACTGGCCAATCAGGATTGGCAGATTGAAATAAATGCTTCCGAGAAATGCAGACAGAGGTTGCATCCCATAGTGAGACATATAACTCATATTACTCATAGAACCGGTGTTATTTACATAACCTAAAGGTTTTATTAATGAGGAAGAAAAAATCAAAAGCTACATAACCCTGTGTGAAAAAATGTTTGCCCCCTGAACCTAATAACTGGTTGGGCAGCAACTATTGCATTCAAGCATTTGCGATAACTTGCAATGAGTCTTTTACAACGCTGTGGAGGAATTTTGGCTCACTCATCTTTGCAGAATTGTTGTAATTCAGCCACATTGGAGGGTTTTTGAGCATGAACCACCTATTTATGGTCACGCCACAGCATCTCAAAAGGATTGAGGTCAGGACTTTGACTAGGCCACTCCAAAGTCTATATTTTGTTTTTCTTCAGCCATTCAGAGGTGAATTTGCTGGTGTGTTTTGGATCATTGTCCTGCTGTAGAACCCAAGTTTGCTTCAGCTTGAGGTCACGAATAGATGGCCAGACTGTCTCCTTTAGGTTTTTTTGGTAGACAGCAGAATTCATGCTTCCACTTATCACAGCAAGTCTTCCAGGTCCTGAAGCAGCAAAACAGCTTCAGATCATCACACTGCCACCACCATATTTTACTGTTGGTATGATGTTCTTTTTCTGAATTGCGATGTTACTTTTATGGCAGATGTAATGGGACACGGACTTTCCAAAAAGTTCAACTTTTGTCTTGTTAGTCCACAGAATATTTTTCCAAAAGTCTTGGGGATGTTTTCTGGCAAAAGTGAGATGAACCTTAATGTTATTTTTGCTTAGCAGTGGTTTTCGTCTTGGAACTCTGCCATGCAGGCTATTTTTGCCTTCCTTACTGTAACTGAGGCAAGTGATGCCTGCTTGGATGAGTCGTTGCTGCGCTCTTAGTGTAATTGTGTGTTATCTTTGACTAATGTTTAAATTTGTTTGATGATCTGAAACATTGAAGTGTGGAAAACATGCTAAAAAGTAAGAAATCAGAAAGGGGGCAAACACTATTTCACACCACTGTATATAAACCCATTCACAGCAAACTGTGATACACTGTGCGTTCTGACATCTCTCCTTCACAACCAATAGGAGTCACACTCCTTTGTTTTTTTTATTTGGATCAGAAAGGCAAGTATTTGCTTGCCAAGTACATCAGATAAACCAGTCACCCACCCATATTTATTACTTTGTCTTTCCTTTGAATGCTTTTGAGGGACCACTGCAGACTGGGAATGCCCAACAAGAGCTTCTATTTGGAAGGCGTCTGGCCATCACAAAGGCTCTTGTCAAACTATCTCAAGTCCTGAAGCTTAGCAAAGTCTCCCGCCTATCAAATGCATTTATTGGACAATTTATTCTCCTGATGCCTCAGGTATCCCCCATGCAACCATAGAGATGATCTGTGTTTTTCTCTTTGGCTTTTAGTAGTCGTAAAGTAACGAATTGTTCGTGTATTATCACAGAACACTTTATTCCAAGGAGAAGAAAATATTTTTACACAGCTTTGCCTTATTAGCTTTGATTCATCATGTTCCAGTTCTAATCCCATCTTAAAAAATCTCATTTGTGACATTTAACTATCCATAAATGTCCTGGTTTCCCTGCACATGACGGTAATTGGTCTGTTTGATTTCTGATTAAAACGTGTGTATTGTTTAAATTTGAACAACCTTTGTGCTCGCTCAGCTGCCAAGTTGAAGACAGCAGGACATTTTGGAAAGACTTTGACATTCGCGTCAACTTCCAGGTCAATGACTATTGAGCTTCGGTGATTAAGGGCCCCCCTCCAATATGCATGAACAGACGTGTGTGGACACACACACACTCATGCTGTTGCTAAAATTCATCGTACTCCTTTGTGTTTGTTCAGTAGCTCAATATGAAGGCATTGTAGGCTATTGATTGGGATTTTAATTTCATTTACCCAACATTGATTCACATTGAATATGTGTGCTTGTCATGCAAAGTTGGGAAAATCTATTTTTGTATTGAACTTTTGCCCTAAAATTATAAAGAGCTTACCCTGTGAGAAGGAAATTCAACATTTGTCATTTACCAATAAAATGACTGGACCCTGGTTGAATTGGATCAGTGTGTTTTAATGGCTGATTATACTTTTTACTATGTTCTTCTTTCTTCCTCAGGTTCCTTTCTTTGGGCCTCTCTTCAACGGTGCCATCGTCACAGGAACTTTGCTGCCAAACATGGTGCGGGCCACCTGTATTAACGCCAGCAGGGCTGTCAAGTCCCAGCTGACGCTCTATCAGAGCTTGTATCCTTTACCTAACACTTCTCTCGCTTGGTTTATTCCTTTCTCTCACGGCTCATGGAAGGAATGCCGTTAGTAGAAATTGAAGTTATCACCCACTCAAACAATCTGAGTTCATTTAGATTACAAGCACCACTTTAGGCTGCATGATGACATGTTCATTTGATCATCAAGGTTATATTTTCAGCTGTACCAGTGCCATTAGGTTGAATACATTGAAACATGTGGCGTGCTTGTCATGCTACCCAATGTACACAGCTGAATGCTGACACTGATCTTTATGGGTTCCCTGATTTACATATACTGTAGCTATTACACTGGAGCTGTTACACAGCCTGGAGCAACATGGGAGGTTGCAGGGCTGTTTTGGTGTAGTTGCACAATAGATAATATGTCATCATCCATCAGGACCATTTTATGGAGGACAAGAAGGCCTAAACTAAAAGTGTCAACAACAAATGCACACACACACACACACACACACACGCTCTCGCCCTCATCCCTCCACCCATCCGTCCAACAGTGTGCCGTTAAGAGCCTGACTCCAGCTGTAGTTGTCAGTTGGTTTAAAGAGAGTGTAATTACCAATGGTGATGAATTAGCATCTGAATGCCAGCAGCACAGTGCAGGCTGGGGAGAGGGGGGGGGAGATGGGGTGCAGTGGCCAAATGACCCCTGGAAAAAGAAACCTGATCTCCCTGAGTGCCCGCTCCTCCTCTGACAGCACAGCACAGCATCACTAGAACCAAACTGCCTCAGTGGCAGTTGCTTTTTAAACTTCCCCCAAGGAGATTTTTTTTCACGTTGGGGTGAATGACTTGTCTGTTTTTACATCCCAACAACTTGAAGACAGTAAAGTTTAAATACCTGTATGTTTTTTTATACATTAACACAGATTCATTCCAGACTTTAATTGCACTGCAATGCACACTGGTGTGTGTAAGTATGTCTGTCTCTATGGGTTTCACAGTGCATCACATCACCCCCCCCCCCGCCCATCCTGATATCGGGCCTTGTATGTGTGTCCCTGGGGGCATTGTGAGTGACAGATGTCTTTTACCCAACGCCAAGTGAATTAGCCCAGTGTGACTCTGTATGCCAGAGGGGGGTTCAGTCACAGGCCTGCCCACATCTTTAAGCCTAGGGGATGAGTGTCCGTGTGGTTGAGGTGCAAACGCAGGCCAAAAAAGGCCTCACCTGGCATTCCTTAGCAGAGGAGCCTTCAGCACAAAGGCATCATCTTTGAGAGCAGATAAGCACTGCATCTGGAGTTCTGGCACAGATATTTTGTAAGGCGTCATACAATCCAAAACTGGAGAGCCTGCCATCCAAAGCTCACCACCAAATCCAGTATCTAGATGTCTGTGTCATTTTGCTGAAGAGATTAGGAAGATTATGGCAAGGTAAAACCAAAAATGTATAAAGTTTCATGAAGCTGATAACTTTGGTAAGGATTGATGATATTCCAAGTTAGCTAAGTAATACAATGCATCACAGTGGAAGAACTCAATACTGAATTTGATGTTGCTCCAGGTTGAGTTACTCTTTAGGAGCATTTTATTCTCTGTTGTACTTTTCCCTCTCCTTGCGCTTTCCGCTCTTCATTTGTTCCACTTCTTCCATTTTCTAATCATGATCCCGCACGGATCGGATGCACTCTCCAGGATGCAAGTTTTTTTTTTTTTGTGCAAAATGAAGATCCTCATCCTCAGTTTACCCCTTTTCACAATGTCTTAACAATCCACAGCCTGTTCTCTGCCTGTGAGGCCACTCTCCAAGGTAATTAGTTGAATATTCCTTCAAAGAGAAGCTATATAACTCCCGTGTGTCCAGATAAAAGGCTGGTATGACTCTGCAGCCCCTTTTCTTGCTTCGTCACAAGGCTTGAGAGGACTCCAGCAGTCTGCTGCTACGCTGGCAGCATTTTTCAAGTTAATAGGATTTGATATTGAAAAATGACCACCAGCAACCTTTTCAGAGCGTACATACAGGTTACACGAGTGTTTGTAAGATTGCAATCTGCCTCTCTGACATGGGACTCCATTTGTCTCATTTTTCTTTGTGATTTGTGAAATCTCGACGCTAGACAAAGCAACTCTACTGCTCTATACATCCCCTGATGTCGATTACATTCCCTGTCCATTGCTTCTCTTGGTACACAACCTCAACCTCGCAGGCATTGAACCACAAACCTCTCACAGACATCTTATAATGTATCATTTATTATTAATATGTCCGTTTGAAAATGCAGCTGTTCTGGACTTTGTGGTCTGAGTGTTTTTGTTTGAGATGTTGCCACACTGCCATTTTTGAACTTGTTCATCTGTGTGTGTGTTTATCTTTAGTTGGATGGATTTTAGATTCTTGATCTTACACAGATTTTTGAACATGTCAATGCATTGCTACACACAAAACATAAGAGGAAGAGATGACATGCGTTTGCATCACCTGATACCAGGAAGAATGGCCTTGATGTCTGAAGCCATTTATTGTCTGATGAAGATGATTCATTCTGGCTCTATAGAATAGGGCCGTCATCCAAAAGGAGGGATTCATTTCTCTTCAACAAGCACTTGAGTTTGAGCTGTCGTCCATCTTTTTTTGTGATGGAAGGATTTTTTTAATGTGCAACCTGACCGGCTGCCTGTGTATGTGTGTGTTGGAAAGATGGCAAGTTACTAATAGGTGAGACAATGCGAAACTAACCTTGATTCAGAGACATCGCCTCCCCACTGGAGTAAATCAATAGCTTTTGCACACTGCCCTTAGTCCCCATCTTCTACTCTCACACACAAGTAAACACACACAGACACACTCAGATCCATCTCGAGGCAGCGATCAATAACCATAATCTGTTTCTGCCCATCGCCAGTCATGCGAGCCAGGCTTTTAGGTGATGTGTGGTTGTGTATGTAGAAGCAGAAACAAGGGAGGCTTGATCCTTAATCCTGAATCTGACTCACATAAGCGCATCTCAGGTCCTCCAACTTCAACAACCTAAAATAATTAACAATTTGTACATTAAAACCTGTTTTTCTTTGGAAAGCATTAATAGGGCCCTTTCAATGCGTTTTTCAGACATCATCATACTTTTCAGAGTGGCTGACATATCCTCACACCTCGTCAGAGCAAGTTATCGTCCCACTCTCCCTGTGTCTTTGTCATCAGCAATGTGTTCCTTTGTACACTGTAAGAATACTTACCTCGCCGAGATGACAGTACACCCACTAGGCATGATGGGGTGTCATGAATAGGATCTGCCATGTTGGCGTTGTCTCACATGAATTATTTAGCATCATTGATAGGTCTAATTTGCCAGCTGTTGTGCCATAACTGCCTGAGACATGTGGGTAATACTCAGTAGTCTATGTCACCACCGAGCACAGTGCTTGACTGCGCACACTGAGGCGCCTAGCAGGTCTTTATATTCTGAAGCCACCTATTAGTCAGAGCTGATGAGAGTGTAACTAGCCAACTTCCTGTTCAACGGCAACTATCTAAAGATGGGACTAATACATTTATATCTTTGGTTATATTTGTTGCATTAAGCAGGATAGATTAGGTGTAGGTGTAGTGATTCTTCGACAATGAGAAAATTCCAGGTTGAGTTGGCCGAAGCTTGTCTAGGGTGGAGGCTGGCATTGGCTTTGATTTGGTGGATGAGGAGAGTTTATCCAGTTTTGGGTAGGGGGGCTGCAAAGAGAGGCGGAGTCTCTTTAACCTAATCCCATTATCAGTGTAGCGCACTGCCTCCCATCTCTTTCCCCCCTTCACTTCTTATTCCTGCTCCCTCCTGCCCTTGTCTCCAGCCGACCAGCTGTTCCTGCCGAGACTCATGACAATGTCCGATGTGTTCAGATCACTGAGTACCCACCTCCCCACCCTCCTCTTCCACTTTTTTTCCTCCTAAAGACACAGATGAGCAGAGTTCAGTCCATGCACAACCAATGCAATCACCAAGCCCCTTCGATGGAGCCTTGCAAGGCCTAGAGGGAGGAGAGTGTTAGATGGGAAGGAGGGTGGGGAAGGACGGGGGAGGGGGGTGCTTTCGTGGGGGATGTAGATGGGGCAAGCACAAGCCTGTCAAACCAAGAGCCCTGACTCAGGAGGCAGCCTAGCTCGGATGGCATATGGCGTCTAGCTTCATACAACATGCAAAAGTATTCTCAACCCCCTCTCATCTACCCCCTGTTTTTTCTCTCCTGCTGCTAATGCAGAATGACTCATAGCATTACTCGTTTTTTTTCCTCCGGTCTAAACCTCGCACCACATTAGTCCTACCTTCTCTTGTCCCCCAGCCTGTAACAAAAGGCGTACACTACATGGCCTCAAAGCCCTCGAGGCCCAACCAGGCCCGCACTCCAGGGCCTGGAACTTCATGGGACACGCCCCGTTAAAACACAGGTAGTGCAGGCATGGAACCAGACGGCTAACAGCAGGCACCGAGAACCCCGCCTTGGATAACGCATACACACTGCTGGTGTCAAACTGTTGTGGCTATTGACGTTTAGTTTCAGTGCGTAAATACTCAACTGCTTTAATTATGTTGCACGTCTGTTGTTATAAAACTATATGCCTGGCCAGTGTTTCAATTTGTTTGTGCATTATTTGTTATTGTGCATAGTTTTTGTTATACAGCTTAAACATTATGAGCGTTATTTCAAGTCACAAAGCCTAAATCATATTTTTTTTTGTAACTGTGGAATTGTTGTATGTCAGCATTAAACTCTGAGCTTAGTGTAAGCCAAAGAGTGTCAGGCTCTGTGCATTTTTAAACTTGAACCCCCAGCCTCCTGCCCCTCCTCCTACCCCTCTCCTTCTGTTATGCATTCATGTCTGACATCTGTCTGTTTGTGAGCAGCAAAGTGAAAGCCAATTTTTGGTGGGATCTCCTCCTCGGTCCCATGCCAAAAATTGTGAACAGTGATGAGCAGCTTAAGCAAGCCTTTGTACAGCAGCTTAGCATCTAGGACGGTGGTCCAAGGCAATATTTAGGGAACAATGTAATTTTTGTTTTTGGATTAATAATACAGGTGGTCACAACAGTTCTAGAGATGCCAGTTGTAATAACTTTTAACAGCAAAACCTCTGATTTTTAACTTGACGCCAAAATGTTTTAGAACAGTTTAAAAGTTTTGTCAATTTCAATGTTTGTTTGTTTTTCAAAGCTTCGAGATACAAAGGTATGAGGGAATGGCTGCGTAAAGGTTGAAATATGAGGGTTTTAGTTTCTTCTTTCAACAGTTTAGCATGAGATACAAAAGTTGTTGAATTTGATGTTTATTTGTTCAAATTATTAGAGCTTTTTCCAAGAATCCCTAATATCTATAGCATCAGTAGACTCGAGAAGTTACTGCACTGCCACCAAAAAGTCACCACGTCTGTTGCTGTGTGATGGTGATCCAATTTCCAGTGTGGGTGTAAAAACCTGTCTTTCTGCTTTAAGTGATTAGCATCCAGTTAGCCATTCCATCTGTCACCCCCTGGTCCTGTTTAATTGATGAACTTTCTTTTCCACCTTACAGCCAGCACAACACTAAAGCAAAAGCTGTTCATCCTCTATGGTTCTTCAAATGGATGCGTGTACTTGCAACTCCCTCACCCTGCCCCCCCCCCCCCCCCCCCCCAATGGACGCGTTCTCATTGATTAGTTATGTTTTGTTTTTTCCCCCTTTTGTTTCTGCATTATTGAAGGGAGGGTTAATGAGCTTTCTTGGCACGCTGTATTGCTTGGAATTTTGGGATAAATGGGAATAATTTTGTTTTTCTTTGTTTGTGTATTTTTTTGTGATGGACTTGGCAGTGATGGGAAGTCTCGTGCCACCATGTGTGTTTGTGCGTGAGTGATGTGAGTTTGTTTAGATGTGTGTGAATAGCTTTGAGGCGGGGTGTGTTGCATTTCATCCCTGCTGGTCTATTATTCCCCTTCAGAAGCAGGGAATCTGGAACACTCTTTAACAGTTGGCCATTCATCTTCCAGTCGTCTCAGTACAACTCTTCTCCTGTCCTCTTTTTACCACCAAGTCGTCTTAGGTTTTTTTTTTTTATCCTTTATGCCCCTTCTTCCTCCTGTGTTTCCTTGCTACAAGGCAGTGGACAATCTTTTGTCCAACGGAGGCTGCCCTCTTTTGTTTGTGCGGCCTTTTTTATCCTTGTGCTAATCGCCATGGTCGTGTGCCTGAGTTGGACCCCATATTTCACGCTCAGCTCTCCTTTGTTTGACACACCGCCCCTGATAAGAATCCCAATTCTCGGGCCTCTCTGATATTGAAAACCAACAGCGGCTCAGAAAGAGCCTTCAATCATCCATTATCTGTGCTCCAGTGATTACCATTCAATCTACCAGAGTCCAGACTCCTCATCACCGGTCACAGAGCTGAGCCCGTCCCCTGAAAGGACCCGCATCCCTTAACGCTTGTGTCACATTCGAGCATATCCATAGATATTTCTAACGCCGTCTTGAGACAGCGCCACATTGAATGCTGCAGGGAAATGTCAGTGAAATGTCACTTATCATCCTCCGCAGGAATCTCGTTGTCTCTGATGTGGCACAATGTACTGTGGGACTTTTCTGAGGACACCTTGTGACATATTGGGTATCTATGTCCCTAAATGGCCAATACATTTTCTATTCTGTTTTTAGTTTACAGTCAGGATTTGCTCTTTCTTTCATTAAAGCTGCAGGTCTTTTGTCGTTTCAGACCTAATTGGTGGTTTTAAGATTATATTAG